>NC_057797.1:715405442-715510438 GCF_018294505.1 Triticum aestivum | reverse complement strand
TGCGGAACCTTTTCGGTGTCCGAACATAGTCGTCCAATATATCGATCTTTACGTCTCGACCATTTCGAGACTCCTCATCATGTCTGTGATCATATCCGTGACTCCGAACTACCTTAGGTACATCAAAACACAAAAACTCATAATATTGATCGTCACCGAACTTTAAGCGTGCGGACCCTACGGGTTCAAGAACTATGTAGACATGACCGAGACACGTCTCCGGTCAATAACCAATAGCAAAACCTGGATGCTCATATTGGCTCCCTCATATTCTACGAAGATCTTTACCGGTCAAACCGCATAACAACATACGTTGTTCCCTTTGTCATCGGTATGTTACTTGCCCGAGATTCGATCGTCGGTTTCTCAATACCTAGTTCAATCTCGTTACCGGCAAGTCTCGTTACTCGTTCCTTAATACATCATCCTGCAACTAACTCATTAGTTACAATGCTTGCAAGGCTTATAGTGATGTGCATTACCGAGTGGGCCCAGAGATACCTCTCCGACAATCGGAGTGACAAATCCTAATCTCGAAATACGCCAACTCAACAAGTACCTTCGGAGACACCTGTAGAGCACCTTTGTAATCACCCAGTTACGTTGTGACGTTTGGTAGCACACAAAGTGTTCCTCTGGTAAACGGGAGTTGCATAATCTCATAGTCATGGGAACATGTATAAGTCATAAAGAAAGCAATAGCAACATACTAAACGATCAAGTGCTAAGCTAACGGAATGGGTCAAGTCAATCACATCATTCTCCTAATGATGTGATCCCGTTAATCAAATGACAACTCATGACTATGGCTAGGAAACATAACCATCTTTGATCAACGAGCTAGTCAAGTAGAGGCATACTAGTGACACTCTGTTTGTCTATGTATTCACACATGTATCATATTTCCAGTTAATACACTTCTAGCATGAATAATAAACATTTATCATGATATAAGGAAATAAATAATGACTTTATTATTGCCTCTAGGGCATATTTCCTTCTCCCCCAGGCCACTTTTTCGGCGCCAGCGCCAAAAAACGTCCCAGTCGCGCCCCCAGGATGCCGAAAAGCGCCGGTTCGGCCCGTTTTTGGGCCCGGCGATCGCAGGCCGAACCCGGTACACTGGGGCGATCAAGGGCTCTAGCGCAAGGGAAAAGCGCGGCTGGCCCACACCATCAGGTGAAAAAGTCAAGTTTTTCTTCCCCGAATCGCCTCCCACCCCGCGTGCCCTCGGCCGCCACTAGCAGTATCCCGGCGCCGCCCGCCACCATTCAACACTAGATAGCCAATCTGCGCAGGAAAAATAGCAGAGGTTCGCTGTCGGGGGTTGGGTGCGACATATGCTAAAGGATGGCTTATCATGGTGGGGGCGAGTAGAACGTCGCCGGTGCATGAGGCGAAGGCATGCACGCGGGCGAATCTTACCCAGCTTCGGGGCTCTCCGGGGAGATAATACCCCTACTGCTGCTCTGCGGGGTCTCCGCATGATCACCATGGCAAAGTGTGTACACGGTTGCTCCTTGAGCTGTTTCTTGGAGGTAGGAGAAGGCTGGGCTAGCTCTCTCCTTCCTATATGATCTAGTCTAGAGCTAAATGGATTCGAACCCTTTGCATGGGTGTACGGGGGGCTTATATAGGCCTACCCCCCAGGGGTACAATGGTAGTCCAGCTGGGCATGGACCCAGCCGTCAGCTTCTCCGGCCTCCGTCTTCTCCACCGACTGCTGGGGCCCGCCAACTAGCGGGCCTCGCCGACTGGTCAGGTACGGTGCCGACAGGCTGTGTCCACCGCTGGCGGGTCTTGCCGGCTGTTGATTACTGTAGTCGTGCTTCTAATGACGCGGGCTTGGTCATGGAGTCGTGGCAACAGCCCCGCCGCCTGGCGGGCGATCACTGTTGCCACTCTCCATCACATCTGGTTAATGGCGCATGGGCCCCGGGGGAGGGGCTGGCCGACTCTCGGGGCCGACTCCCAACGGGTCCGACTGGTGGCGCACTTGCCGTCCTCTGGGGTCCCGTTGGCTGATGGGACCCACCGCCCCAGGGTCCTACAGACAAGCCGTCGTGGGCACAGGATTCGGTCCACTGGTGCTAATGTCAGGGCTGGCATGGCAATAGTGCCGCGCAGCACGGAGATCTCCGCGGGTATGGCGTACTGCGGCCATGCCTGCCTCTGGAAAGGGGTGGGAGAAAGCTTCACTATAGCCACTCCCCTGTCATGTCCCTCTTGATGAGGACATGAGGTTTGTTGGAGTCACGGGCCGACTCCCCAAGGCCGGCTTCTCGGGAAGTCGTCAGTCAGGAGTCGGCTTATCCTGAAGTCGTTCTTGGGACTCGGCCGTGAGTGGTCAGTCGGTTGCCTTGCCGCCGACTTCTCAGAAGGCGGCTCTTTGTCCTGGGGTCTTGAGGGGCGCAGCCTGCCCCGATGTCTTGAAAGGTTCTGGGACTCGGGTTAGCCTACCCGTGGCCCATTACTCCGACAGTAGTCCCCGGAGCTGATGAGGCACCGCGGATGATCGTCCGAGGAGCCTCAGCAGTTTCTCTTTCCAGGTGCCCGAGACATGGATCTTGCTTGACTTCTGCCGGGTCGACTAGAAGGAGTCGGACTCACCCAACTCTGACTTGCACAATATTTTGAACGCCGCAGAGGATCCAATTAGCGTGCTGGCTAAGCTTCCAGGCCGCCGCCTGTTCCGGGCCTGTCATGTGGCGACACGCGGCCGGGCCAGTCTACCAGCCTATGCGCGTGACGGGACAGGCCCGTAGGCGGGCCTGCCATTACCGCGCCTCGGTGCACGAGCAGATCCGCTATGGCCCGAGCGGACAGTTGGGATTCCCGTGAAGTTACTGTGTCGTGGAAACGTGGGGGTCGTGGGGTCATGGGCGCAGTAAATCCCACGACCGCCCCCTTGGCTTCGCAACCCATGAGGCTATAAGTAGGGGGAGGAGGGGGGCGCGACAGAGCACGCGCGCCACTCTTCCACGCTACTCCTTGCTCTTCTTCTTCTTCCTTGCACCGCCGCGCGCCCAAGCTTTGCCGAACACCGCGACGATCCGCTCACGATGAGTTCTTCTTCTGCCACCGCGCCTCGCTCGATGCATTCCGACACCTGGGATGGCTCAGAAGTCCATGATGACCACATCGAGTTCCTCCGCAAGACTCATTGGCTCCCCGGCGAAGATTACGTGCGGGTACGCCTTGCGCTGAGGGAGGAGATCTCTCCGGCACCGGAGGAGGGCGAGCGGGTTATCTTCCGCTCGCATTGCCTGCGCGGATTGGGGCTGCCGGCGAGTAGCTTCTTCCACCCCTTTCTGGAGTTCTACGGCCTCCAGCTGCACCACCTCACGCCCAACACGGTGGTGCTGCTGTCCGCCTTCGTGGCCCTGTGCGAAGGCTTCCTCGGAGTCCTCCCCACCCTCGATCTCTGGGGGGAGTTCTTCTACTCCAAGCTCAACACCCAGGCTGCAGGCGTGCCGGCTCAGTGCGGCGCGTTCATCGTCGTGCGGAGGTCGGGGGTCGACAACCCCTTCCCCACCATCAAGCTGATAAAGTCGGTGAAGATGTGGCAGCGATCGTACTTCTACGTGAAGAGCGTCTTCGTGAAGGGCGATTGGGTCAACCTGCCGGCTTTCGAAGCCGGCCCGCCGGCTGGGACACTGCCCAACTGGTCGTACCGGGACAAGTCGCTGACGCTTGCGAGAGCCGGCGCCGTCACGCGACTCCGAGTGCTGACGCAATCGGAGGGCTTGACCGGTCCGGACCTGCTGGCCGCCTTCGTGGCGCGCCGAGTTCTCCCGCTCCAAGGTCGCCCCCACATGATATGCCAAATGAGCGGGCACCGTGACCCGAGTCGGATGTGCACCAAGGACATGCCTCACGAGGAGGTGGCCTACATGGTGAAGTACCTCTCGGACAGCAAGCTCCTGGAGGACTGGCAGTTCGGCAAGGAGCCGTACTCCCGCGCCAACCCCCCACCCACAGTGAGTTGCCTTTTCTTTCTTTGTTTGAATTGTCTTCTTTCTTGCCGAGTTTGTTTTGTCCGACCTGACCAATCAGCTTTGGTCAGAATCCCCTCCTTCATCCACCAGCCGGCACCACGGGGCCAGCCCGCGAGTTCCTTGCCGACCGGGCGGAGAGCGACGTCGACGACCCCGATCTGGGGGCGACGGCTTTGGAAGACGACACCGAGGGAGGAGGCGGCCCACGGCTCGGGGCCAGTCCAGAGGACTGGCCTGATGATGAGGAGGAGGTCCCCCCCCCCCCCGCCACCGGCCAGGAGCCAACCATCCCGGCGTGGGCTCTTCCGCCGCGCCGGGTGCTCCAGGCGGCAGGAAGAAGCGCAGGGCCGTGCCGACCTTGTTCGGCAGTCGGCCGAAGAAGCCCAAGAGTTCGGCTGCGGCGACCAAGTGGGACGAAGCGGCCGCGAAGGCCATCCGCTTCCGAAAGGAAGTAAAGAAGCCGCCACTAGTCTCCGCATGAGTATTCCATCTTAACGCTTTATTCTTTATTTTGTGGCTTTTGTCTGAGTCTTTTACTTGCTTTCCTCGCTTCAGGGCTCCCCTCACTCTTGAGAGGGTTGTCGCCGCCTCCGTCATGGGGTCAGCGGAGACGTCCGCCACCACTCGGCGGGTTGACCCCGCCGTCGACCTCCGGGAGGCGACAAAGCGAAACGCGCAGGAGAAGCGCAACAAGGAAGAGGCCGCCCGCCTGGAGAAGGTAGAGGCCAATAAGGCGGAGGCCTTCACCAAGAAGAAACTGGCAGAGGCCGAAGCCGCCGTCGCGACGAAACAGCAGGCTAAGGAGGCCGCGCACTGCCAATTGGCAATGTTCGCCACCCCGCTGAACTCTACGCCGCCGCTTCCGGAGTTCACGGGGCAGACTGGGGAAGTCGGCGGCGAGAACCCCATCATGGAGAGGGAAGGTGGCGACTCCTCCATGCCGGACGTGACCGTTTCGCCGCCACCTCCACCGTCGTCTAGGAGCGTGCAAGGCAAATAGCCGGCGGACCCACCGATGCCGCCAACTGAAGACGAGGCCGTGGCGAGGCTACTCCTTCAAGTCGGCTCGCCAACGCGCCGCCATCTTGAGAAGGCGACTTCAGCGTCGCGCCCCCTGGAGACCGGCACCGCCAGCTAGGAGATCCCAGACACCGAAGCAACGAGCGCCGCGCCCATTGGGTGGGTGCGAGGAGGCGGCACGGGGCCGCTGAACCAGGCGCTTCTAGATGTCCAGACGAAGCTGCGAGCTGAGGGCGACGCCATCCAGAACTGCACCAAGGCATACCTGGCATCGCGGGCAGCCGTCTGGGTATGCTTTCTCTTTGGTCCTTGTTTTCTTGTTCCTCTCTGTGGGGCGCGCCAGCGCACCCACTGGGTGTAGTCCTCGAGTTTCATGCCGGCTGCTGAGCAGGTGGCCCAGAACTCCAATTGGTCAGTTTTGGGTACTAACTTTTGTCTGAAATACTTGTTGCAGGACTACCACAACCTCTGTGTCACTGCCTTCAACCGCAACGTTGAAGAGCTAGGCAAGCGGACCGCCGATTTGTCGGAGAGCCGGAGTGAGTCATTTTAATTCTTTGCGGGGGCGCGCTGGCGCACCCGCGGGCTGCAGTCCCCGAGATTCGGACCGACTGTTGAGCAGTCAGGCCGGATCTCCCCGACGACCTTCTTTATTGATGACTTAACGCCTTCTTTCTTCCTTCTCTTCAGAGGCCAACGCTGCTCTTCAACAGCAGCTGAGCGAAGCCAACTCCGCATTGCGTGCCAAGGGGGAGGAGTGCAGCAAGCTCGCCGCAGAGCGCGATCAGCTGGCCGCACAATTGGCAGAACAGCAGGATCTGCTCAAGAAGACGCAGAAGGAGGCGGAAGAAACGGAGACCGCCCTCCTGGCCGAGTTCGCAAGCGAGCGCTCCTCCTGGTCTGACAAGGAGGCATTGCTGCCCTCCAGCTTCCACGAGATTGAAGACATCGTTCATGGTGAGTTTCTTTACTTGTTTCTTTACTTGTTTCTTTATTCTTTCCATCTTGGCAGACTTCTTCCCTGGGCACTCGCAGGCCGCCATCCAAGCCATCGAGGCTGACCATGAAGGTTGGAGGGCAGAAGGCGCAGAGATCGCCACCGACGCCCCCCGAACCCTTATTGAGCATATCCTGAGCATCGAGGCTCGCCTTCGGCCGGCTCACCGGATGCTACGCCGGCTTCAACGTGTCGGCGCCCAGGCGATTGCTGCCCTGCGGCCAGACATGCAGGCTCCGCGCACCCCCAGTCGGACTGCCGACTGGCTGGAGGTCGCGGCTGGTCGTCTTGAGGCCTGGAAAGGTTCCTCGGCCCGAGCTGGAGCACGTCGGGCCTTGGAGTTCATCAAGGCGTGGTATCCGGGGCTGGACCTAGACCGGCTGGCCACACTCCGGTCAGAGGCCCAGCCGGAGCTGGCAGCCGCGGAAGACGCCCTCGTCAAACATGCCGCGGCGATCGCCAAGTACACCGACACTAGCATCTTCGTCCCCGAGCGGGCTGAAGACGGCGAGGAGGTACCGCCGGAGTGGTTTGGGATGAACCCAGACTACGGCGAGGACTCGGCGGAGGTGATCGGCTCTAGCGTCGAGGAGGAAGGCGAGGCGGAGGACGGAGGCGAGACGGAAGCTCCAGAAGACGGAGCGGACGGCCAGCCTCAGCTCGACCGCCTCCAGCAACGAGCCGCGTGCGACCGAGCCGACTGTTGTCGGAGGCGATCAAGCCGAGACTGCCCATCCGTCCGCCCCAACGCCTGACGCTGCTGTCTCCTCTGACCCTCCGAATCCGTTTGTCGCTTCCTAAATTGCTGCCTTATCTTTATTTTATCTGCTTTAGTAGTCTTTCAAGAACTTGTTACTTCGCACAATTCCACCCGTGGGGTGTATTTTGAACTTCTGCTCGAGGATTCGGCCAAAGGCCTATGTTATGTAAATATTTATCTGAATTCTATCTTTTCTTGCTCATTGCTCTTTTGGCTTTTTACTTTGCCTCCTTCCCTTAGTTGCCGTCTTGCCCGTCGGACAGCCGCTCTGCGGACTGCCGTTGGATCAAATGCTTCACTACTTTGGGAAGGTAAGTACTTAGCCGTTTTAGAGTTTTTTTAGCAAGTTGAATAGAAGGCAACGAGCCGACTGCTCAATAGTCGGTTTGTGAAAAGAAAAGGAAAGGCTGATAACCAGCTTGAGCTATGTTTTATGCTTTGAGTCCTTAGCCATTTTTCATGCGAACGCCCATTCTACCTTACTCCTGCCCACCGGACAGTCGCTCTGCGAGCTGCGGCTTCTGACAGGAGATGGCTTAGGCGCCACACACTACTTGTCCGGCTGCAGGAAGCATTTCATAGTGCAAGGCGGCAAGTCCCCAGGCCGACTAGTCGAGCCCGGTGCCAAGCGGCATAACATAGAGTAACATACTCGTAGGCATAATTCTTATCATACAGACAAAAGAGGGCAGTCCCCGAGCTTGTCTCGGTGGTCCCGAAGTCTTGGTACTTTAATACAAAAGGTAGCATGGTACATACTGCATCAACTGTAAAATCTTCGGAGGAGATTTGCATTCCATGGCCGCTCTGTCTCTTTGCCGGAGTCGTCCCTCTTGCATGCTCGGGGCTTCTGAGCGCCAATCAGGTAGTAGGAGTCGTTGCCCAGCACTTTGCTGATGATGAAAGGGCCTTCCCAAGGCGCCAACAACTTGTGCTGGCCGGCTGTTCGCTGGATCAGTCGGAGCACAAGGTCACCCTCTTGGAAAGATCTCGGCCTGACCTTCCTATTGTAGTATCAGCGCAGGCTCTGCTGGTAGATGCTGGACCGGCTGAGTGCCAACAGCCGGCCCTCTTCCAGCACATCGACGCCGCCTTGACGTGCTTCTTCTGCTTCCTCCTCGATGTACATGGTGACTCGGCGGGAGTCGAACTCTATGTCCGTTGGGATGACGGCCTCAGCACCATAGATGAGGAAGAAAGACGTGAAGACGGTTGACTTGTTTGGAGTCGTGCGCAGACTCCAGAGGACGGCTGGCAACTCATCGAGCCAGCAGCCAGCCGAGCGCTCCAGAGGCTCGACCAACCGGGGCTTAATGCTGGACAGGATGAGGCCGTTTTCCCGCTCCACCTGGCCGTTTGATTGTGGATGGGCAACGGACACTAAGTCCAGTCGGATGCCCTGTGTCGCGCAGAAACGGGCCAAGGCGCCTTTGGCAAAATTTATGCCGTTGTCGGTGATGATGCTGTGTGGTACGCCGTACCGAATTGTGATGTCGGAGATGAAAGTCACGACAGTCGGACCATTCAGTTTTTTGATTCGCTTCGCTTCTATCCACTTGGTGAACTTGTCCACCGTGACAAGTAAGTGAGTTAAGCCACCTCGTGCCGTCTTGAATGGTCCCACCATGTCTAGGCCCCAAACGGTGAAGGGCCAGGCAATGGGGATGGTCTTGAGTGTAGAAGCCGGCTGATCTGGCTTGGAGCGGAACTTCTGGCACCCTTTGCATTTTTGGACCGATTCCATGGCCTCTTCTAAGGCAGTCGGCCAGAAGAAACCGTGTCGAAAAGCTTTGGCGACGAGTGCTCTTGAAGCCGCATGGTGGCCGCACTCGCCTTGATGGATGTCTTTGAGAATTGCTTGGCCTTGCTCTGGCTCTACGCAGCGTTGGTAGACACCAGTGACGCTGCGCCTGACCAGCTCTCTGTTGACTATGGTGTAGGCTGCCGCTCGGCGTTGTACTTGCCGAGCCGAGGTCTGATCAGTCGGCAGCTCTTTGCTCACCAGGAATTTGAGGATGGGCTGGGCCCATGAGGGTGCTGCTATTTCTTCGACTGCCAGAACTGCGACTTGGACAAGGGCGGTTGGGCCGGGAGGCGGCGGGCTGGAGTCTGCGACCTCTTGCTGGATTAATGAAGTCCCCGGGCCGACTGGTGCAGCCCTCGGGCCGAGTTCTGGAGTCTTCGGGCCGGCTTCGACTGTGGCGGCTTTGGAGCCATTTGCCGAAATCCTCGTATCGTCTGCTGGGGCTCTGGAGTCGGATCCGACTTCTTCGGGGGGAGATGGCACAAAGATGGAGTCTGATTCTGGTGAAGGCTTGACAGACGGCTTAAGTAGGCGCTGAAGGGCGACGCCGGATGGTATTGCCTGGCGAGTGGAGCCGATTCGTGCTAGGGCGTCTGCTTGGTCATTGTCGTTCCTTGGCACATGGAGGAACTCGCACCCCTCGAAATATCCACTGAGTTGCTGCACGAGGAAACGGTAACTCGCCATGTTTGCATCTTTGGCGTCCCAATTGCCGGACGACTGCTGGACCACTAAATCCGAGTCGCCATAACACAGGATCCGGCGAATGCCAAGCTCTTTGGCAAGCCGGAGTCCGTGAATGAGCGCCTCGTATTCGGCGACATTGTTGGAGGCGGCAAAGTGGATTTGCAGTGCGTATTTGAGCTTGTCGCCTTTAGGAGAAGTGAGGACAACGCCGGCTCCCAAGCTAGTGCGCATTTTGGAGCCGTCGAAATGCATTCGCCAATGGGTGGAGTCGGGCGCTGGTGGTAGATACTGGGTCTCGGCCCAGTCGACGAGGAAGTCGGCCAATGCCTGTGACTTGATGGTGGTGCGGGGCTGGTAGTAGATGGTGTAAGGAGCCAACTCTATGGCCCATTTGGCCACTTGGCCAGAGGCATCTCGGCTTCCGATGATCTCGGCCAGTGGGGCCGTGCAGACCACAGTGATTGGATGCTCTTAAAATTAAGGCTTCAACTTCTTGGCGGCAAAGTGCACGCCATAGCACATCTTCTAGTAGTGGGGGTAGTTCTGCTTGGAGGTCAACAGCACCTCGCTCAGGTAATATACCGGTCTCTAGACAGGTAGTGCCTTGCCTTCCTCCTTGAGTTCTACTACAATGACCATGCTGACTACCCGGCTGGTGGCGGCGATGTACAGGAGCATGGGCTCCTTAGGAGTCGGAGCCGCCAGAACGGGTGGAGTAGTCAACATCTTCTTCAACTGAAGAAAGGCTTCGTCCACCTTGTGATTCCACTCGAAAAAGTGGTCTTCTTCATGAGCTGGTATAAGGGGAGAGCTTTCTCCCCAGCCGACTGATGAATCGGCTGATGGACGCCAAGCAGCCAGTGAACTTTTGCACATCTAGCAGTCGGCTGGGTACCTCCATCCTCTCAATGGCCTTGATCCTTGCAGGGTTGCACTCTATGCCGTGCTCAGAGACCAGGAAACCAAGGAGCTGGCCGGCTGGTACTCCAAAGACACACTTCTCAGGGTTGAGCTTGATCTGGAATCGGCGCAGGTTCTCAAAGGTCTCCTTGAAGTCTTCCAGCAGTGTTCCACGCTTCTCCGTCTTCAGCACCACATCGTCGCGTTCTTGCCGAGTTGCTTGAGGAGGCATTTCTGCATGCAACGCTAAAAGGTGGCGCCAGTATTCCTTAAGCCGAACGTCATGGTTAGATAGTAGAAGGCTCCAAATGGTGTGATGAAGGCGGTCTTTAGTCTGTCATCTGGGTTTAGCTTGATCTGGTGATATCCTGAATATGCATCCAAGAAGATCAGCAGCTCGCATCCGGCTGTGGGGTCTATCACCTGATCGATTCTCGGCAAAGCAAATGGGTCCTTGGGGCAAGCCTTGTTGAGGTTTGTGTAGTCGATACACATTCACCACTGCTTGTTCTTCTTCAGTACCAGGACCGGGTTGGCTAGCCACTCGGGAAAGAACACCTCCATAATGAAGCCAGCTGCCAGGAGTCGGGCTATCTCTTCTCCGACAACTCTTCTCTTTTCTTCTGATAAGTGGCGCAAGGGCTGCCTGACTGGCTTTGCATCAGATCGGACATGTAACTTGTGCTCGGCGAATTCCGTCGGTACACCCGGCATGTCTTTGGGGGACCATGAGAAGATATCCCGATTCTCACGGAGGAAATCGACGAGCTCGCCTTCCTATTTGCTGTCGAGGTTTGCGCCTACGACAGTGTACCTCTCCGGGTGCTCCGGATCCAAGGGTATCTTCTTTATCTCTTTGGCCGGCTTGAACGAACCCTCAGCCTCCGACTCCTTGGGGTTGGGCGACACCTCTAGCTGCTTGCCGGCCATCGCCACAACCCGGTCAAGGAGCCGCTTCTCGGCTGCGATCACTAGGGACTCGGCCAACTGACTACTCTCAGCCGCATAGGCAGACGACTTCTGGTAGTCGCCAGCTACGATCAGAATCACCTTGGAGCTAGGCATCTTCATCTTGAGGTAGGCGTAGTGGGGGACCGCCATGAACTTGTCCAGGGCAGGTCGGCCAAGTAATGCATGATATGGTCTCTCGAGATCCACCACCTCAAACCAAACTTACTCTCGGCGGAAGTGATCTTTGTCTCCAAAGAGGACTTCCATCAAGATCTTGCCGATTGGTGAGCAAGAAAGGCCAGGAACAATGCCGTGGAACACAGTCCGGCTGTTCTGAAGCTGTCTTTGCTTGATTCCTAACTTCTCCATGGTGTCCTTGTACAGGATGTTGATGCTGCTATCTCTGTCTATCAGAACTCATGAGAAGCGAGCAGCTCGCCTATCTGTGGCAAACGTGGCTTCCAAGACCAAGGCATAAGAGCCCGGACTCGGCATTACCTCTGGGTGATCAGCCCTGCTCCAACTGATAGGCCTCTTGGACCAGTGCATGAGTTCTGGTGTCTCTGATGCTACCGCATTCACCTCTCGCTGCTGCAGCCGCCTGCTGCGTCGATCATCAGCCACACTGGTAAATATCATGTAGGCTCCATGCTCTTCGGGGTACTCGTCTTGTACTGCGCCGACTGGCCTGACAGCCGGCTGCTGGGGCGGAGGCGGAGGCTGCTGCCCAGCATGCGGGGGAGGCAGGAGGCCATCTCCTTTGGTGATCCTGGTGAGCCAGTGGCACTTCCGGGTGGTGTGATTCGACGGCTTCACGCCGCTATGGAACTTGCAAGGGCCATCCAGAGTCTGCTCATATGAGAAAGCTGGCAACCAGTTGGGCTTGCCGCCTTTCTGTTGCTTGGGTGGAGACTGCCCATCCGGCTGCTGGTCTTCGACTGTCGCCACCTGCCGACTGCTGGAAGCCGGCTGCGGGGCCTTGCGCTTGTGGTCGCTCTGCTGTTGCCGCCGACTGGCGTCTCCAGCCGGAGTTCTAGGAGCCTGAGGGGCCACTTTTCCAGTCGTGCTAACTTGAATCTCCGCTTTCATGGAGGAGTCGGCCGTGGCATACTTGTCTGCTATGATCAGCAGCTCATCGAGGGTTTCTGGCTCGTCGCAGAGGAGCTTGTGCTTGAGGAGGGTGCCTTCTCTGCACCCGGCGGTGAAGTACTCGATAGCCTGCACCTCGTGCACGCCCTCGCAAGAGTTCCGGAGCTCAGCCCAACGCGTGAGGTAGTCGCGAGTCGACTCATTGGGGCCTTGCATGCACAAGGAAAGCTGACGAGGCTTGGGAGGATGCTTGTACGTGCTTGTGAAGTTGCGGACGAATGCATCGGTGAAGTCGACCAAGCTGTTGATGCTGCGGGGCCTCAAGTTGTTCAGCCATGTCCGGGTCGTGCCCTGGAGCATGAGCGGAACGTATTTTACGGCAACACGCTTGTTGCCGTTAGCTATGCTGACGGCCGTGGAGTAGTCAACCAACCAGTCCTCCGGCTTCACGGAGCCGGTGTACTTGGGCGTGTCTCTCGGGAGCGTGAACCCTTTGGGAAAGGGCTCGTCTCGAATGCGGGGCCCAAAACAAGGCGTACCCAACTCATCTTCTTCTTCCAGCGCCAGGGATCGGTGAAGTCGGTCGATCCGGTGGCGAGCGTCGTTTTCTCCGACTCCCTCTCGGCGGCCAAGGCGATCGCCGAGAGTCGGATGGTCAAAAGGCAGTAGGGAGACTCGCCTTTCCTTGCAAGGAGGAGGAGGCGGGCAGTCCCCGCGTCATTCCACTGCTCTCGGGCGGCCATCTTGGTCGCGCTCTATGGTAATGCGAGTCCGACTGTGGCTAACAGCCGGCTCCTTGTCCTTCCTACCTCGGGCACCGCCAGTCGGCGTCCGAGACGTCGCGCCTTGATCTCGGTGTGGAGGCGGGTCGTCATTTTGTCGCTGCGGCACCTCTGTGCGGTAGCAAGCCTCGTTCTGCGCGGAAGCCGCTGGACTCGCTCCATCATCAGGCGGCGTTCTTCACCCTCGAAGTTGTCCAGCTCGTCCGCCGCCACCTAGGCGGCTCGAATGTTCTCCGCAGGCATGGCGTACACAGGGCGATTCGCCCCGAACAGGTTTGTCATGGCTACGCCACGCTGCTGGACCGCACCTAGGCGGCTGGGCCCAACTGGGGCCGGCGAGCCACCCACAGCGCGATCCATCTCATGCTGGTAGGCTTCTGACAAGCGTCTCATGCTAGCCAACTTCCTCTCGCCTTCGACAAGCTGAAGACGGCGCGCCTCCAACATCTCCGCGTCAGCGTCTTCCGGAATAGGCGCAGTCAGGTCTTGTAATGTCGGGCCAAGTGGGTCATGCGCTCCTCCGCCGGGATGCTCGTCATGACTGATGACGAGCACCTCCGCGACAATGCTTTTGTCGCTCTCCACGCGAGGGAGCGGCTCGTCGTAGACCACCACGTTGGTGGGGAACGCGTCGAGTGACGCGGTATCGGAGTCGAACAACATCGGGTCGGTGGAGCCTATAGACTCCAAATCCACGGCAGGCTCGCCGGTGACGTGCAGTTGGTCAAGGAGCCCTGCGAGGAGGCTCTCGGGGCCGCCCGTGCCTGCGTCGAATGCAGGCTCGTCGGAGAGGTGAACCTTGCTGACAAGATCGGTGAGGCAAGTGGCTGCGCAGGCGATCTTAGCACCGTGCAACGCGTCGGCGCAAACTCCGTCTGGCGTGCCGGGCTGGCTGCGCTTGCCAGGCAGGAAAAGGGTTCCCGTCCAGAACAGATCTCCGGACGACGGCGCACCTGGCCCCATGGTGGGCGCCAAATGTCGGGGTTTGGGTGCGACATATGCCAAAGGATGGCTTATCATGGTGGGGGCGAGTAGAACGTCGCCGGTGCCTGGAAACGGGATGAGGTGAAGGCATGCACGCCGGCGAATCTTACCCAGCTTCGGGGCTCTCCAGGGAGATAATACCCCTACTGCTGCTCTGCGGGGTCTCCGCATGATCACTATGGCAAAGTGTGTACATGGTTGCTCCTTGAGCTGTTTCTTGGAGGTAGGAGAAGGCTGGGCTAGCTCTCTCCTTCCTATATGATCTAGTCTAGAGCTAAATGGATTTGAACCTTTGCATGGGTGTCCTGGGGGGCTTATATAGGCCTACCACCCATGGGTACAATGGTAATCCGGCTGGGCGCGGACCCAGCCGTCAGCTTCTCTGGCCTCCGACTTCTCCGCCGACTGCTGGGGCCCGCCAACTGGCGGGCCCCGCCGACTGGTCTGGTACGGCGCCGACAGGCCATGTTCGCCGTGGCGGGTCTTGCCGGCTGCTGATTACTGTAGCCGTGCTTCTAATGACGCGTGCTTGGTCATGGAGTCGTGGCAACAGCCCCGCCGCCTGGCGGGCGATCACTGTTGCCACTCTCCGTCACATCTGGTTAATGGCGCGTGGGCCCCGGGGGAGGGGCTGGCCGACTCGCGGGGCCGATTCCCAACGGGTCCGACTAATGGCGCACTTGCCGTCCTCTTGGGTCCCGCTGGCTGGTGGGACCCGCCGCCCCAGGGTCGTACAGACAAGCTGTCGTGGGCGCAGGATTCGGTCCATTGGTAATGATGTTAGGGACGGCATGGCAACAGTGTCGCGCCGCACGGAGATCTCCGCGGGTACGACGTACTGCGGTCATGCCTGCCTCTGGAATGGGGTGGGAGCAGGCTTCACTGTAGCCACTCCCCTGTCCTGTCCCTCTTGATGAGGACATGGGGTTTGTTGGAGTCGCGGGCCGACTCCCCAAGGCCGGCTTCTCGGGAAGTTGTCAGTCAGGAGTCGGCTTATCCTGAAGTCGTTCTGGGACTCGTCCGTGAGTGGTTAGTCGGTTGCCTTGCCGCCGACTTCTCAGAAGGCGGCTCTTTGTCCTGGGGTCTTGAGGGGTGCAGCCTGCCCCGATATCTTGAAAGGTTCTGGGACTCGGGTTAGCCTACCCGTGGCCCATTACTCCGACATTCACCGAGGAAGACCCTCCACCAGGAGCTGGGCATTTCCGGACGTCGTTTCTCGGCCACGGAGGGGCAGTTTAGCGGCGGGTACACGCCCACCGGGTGCAAGGTGTTCGGCGATTTGCCTGCCTCGGCGATGGACTCAGATGACGAGGAAGCGCTTGCCGCGCTGCTGGAGGAGGAAGCCGAGGCCGACGTCCTGGAAGAAGAGCATCTCATGGTGCTCGCCGCCCTTGCCCAGCTACTGGCGAGCGATGAAAAGCCGTGGTGAGGTGCCTCCACGCCAGGGCGGGTGAAAGCAAAGAACCGGCATCGTCTCGAAGGCTACTGCATGCTCTACTTCGCCGATGCACCACTTCACGGCGACAAAACATTTCGGCGCCGTTATGGGATGAGCCGAAAGCTCTTCTTCAGGATTGTGAATTCCATCCGGGAGTTTGACAGCTACTTCAAGTGCAAGATGCATTGCACCGGCAAACTTGGATTCACCTCGATCCAGAAGTGCACGACAGCGATGAGGATGCTTGCATAGGGAGCTCCCGGTGATTCACTCGACGACTATGTGCGCATGGACGAGTCCACCAGCATTGAGTGTTTCTACAAGTTCTGTCGGGTAGTGGTGGCAGTGTTTGGACCGCACTACTTGAGAACACCCAATGTGGAAGACACTGCTCGGATCCTAGCATAGAATGCAGCAAGAGTATTTCCTGGGATGCTTGGAAGCATCGACTGCATGCATTGGAAATGGAAGAACTGCCCATTTGCTTGGCAGGAGATGTACAAAGGCGGTTGCAGTGTGGTACTTGAGGCAGTGGCCACACATGGACCTCTGGATTTGGCACTCCTTCTTTGGTATGCTAGGAACTCACAATGACATCAACGTGCTGCAGTGCTCCCCTGTCTTTGCCAAGCTTGTTCAAGGTGATCATTCTCCTCCGATGAACTTCGAGGTCAATGGGCGGCACTACAACAAGGGGTACTACCTAGATGATGGCATCTATCCGGGATGGTCTACATTTGTGAATACTATCTCAAACGATGTGCCAGGAGGCAAGAAGTCCCACTTTGCCAAGGTGCAGGAGGCTTGCCGGAAGGATGTTGAGCGGGCATTTGGTGTGCTCCAATCTCGATTTGCTGTTGTCCAGTACCCTGCTCAGACCTAGTCAAAAGATCAAATGTGGGAGATCATGAATTGTTGTGTCATCTTGCACAACATGATCATTGAGAGCGAGCAAGAAGAGCCAATGTTTGATATCAAACCATACTACAGGCAGGGTCCTCTAGCCGAAGTTGATCACCAGCTACCGACAACCTGGACTGCCTACTGCGGTATGCGTCAGGAGATCCGAGACCCACAGGTGCATCATCAACTGCAACAGGATCTGGTGGATTACCTACGGAGGCTCAAGGGCGAAGCCTGACGCGACGTGTGATGAGTTTTTATCTGTTGAACTATATAATTTGTATTGAACGATTTGTTGTTGCACTATTTTGTTGAAGTATTTGATTTTCTGTGATGAACTATGTGATAAAAAATATTTATTTTGATAACTGAATGTCGAGCCACGATGAACCACGCCGAATATGGGCCTATACTCGCCCATATGGGCCCTTTATTCACCGAAAGTGGGTCGAAAAGTGGGCCAATATCGGCGCCTGGGGGCGACGGCTGGACACCCAACCGGCCCAGCGCCGATTGTATCGCCGGCTCGCCCCCAGGGGCGATTTTTATGCGTCCTGGGGGGGGGGGGGCAACAGCTGGAGATGCTCTTATTCCCAAAGGGCTTGCCAACGTCGATCCAGGCCCCAGGGAGACGGAACTCATCGGCCCTGGTGGTTCACGGGGCTGGGAAGTGAGGGCGTGGAGTTGAGGGGGTCAAGCAGCGATGGCTTGGACTTGATGCGGCACCGGCGGCGTGGAGTTGAGAGGGACAGGCGGCGAGGGCGTGGTGTTGAGGCGGCACCGACGGCGTGGAGTTTTGGGTGGCGGGCTACGAGGGCGTGTAGTTGAGCAGGGCAACCACCGCGAAATGGGCGCGCGGTCGTGGGAAGGTTTGCCGGCGACAGGAAGCGTGCTGGAGCAGGCTTCACGGGAGGTGGGCGAGCGGTTGCGGCGAGGTCGTCTCCGGCGGGAGCGGCGCCAGCGAGGCGCATCGGCGTTTTCACAAAGTCGGGCGTGGCCATGGGAGATGGGATGCTGATTTTTTGTTGACCAGGATAGGATGTGCCATGGTTAGTTTCTTTTTTTAGGGGTCGTGATTAGTGTCCTTGTGAGCAGCGTGCGGAACTTTTTTTTAGTTGTTTGGATTGCTTACCACATGTGTCACGTGGTAGCGGCATGCGGAACTTTGTTCCGCTGGCGAGGCGTCCTCCTGGTTATTTGCTAATAACGCATTCACGTTAGATTAGATCCATCTTAGGTGAGAAAAGTTCACCAATTCGACAAAATGAATTGCGAAATTGGGAAAACGTTCATCAATTTGAAAAAAAAGTCATGAATTAAATACTTTTTTGCAGGAGGCCTCTCGACTGTACCGGTTCATTGTCGCATGAAAACAGGGGAAACTAGTAGCAATTTTAAGTACTTGTATAAATTTTGGTTTTAAATAGTTTTTCATTCAAACCTGGACTGGATGCCTACCATGAGCATGTTGGGGAACACAGTAATTTCAAAAATTATTCCTACGCACACGCAAGATCATGGTGATGCATAGCAATGAGAGGGGAGAGTATCGTCTACGTACCCTCGTAGACCGTAAGCAGAAGCATTATGACAACGCAGTTGATGTAGTCGTACGTCTACACGATCGACCGATCCTAGCACCGAAGGTACGTCACCTCCACGATCTGCACACGTTTGGCTCGGTGACGTCCCATGAACTCACGATCCAGTAGATCTTCGAGGGAGAGCTTCGTCGGCATGACGGCGTGATGACGGTGATGATGTTGCTACCGGAATAGGGCTTCGCCTAAGCACCGCTACGATATGACCGAGGTGGATTATAGTGGAGGGGGGCACCGCACACGGCTTGGAACAATCAACTTGTGTGTCCTAGGGTGCCCCTGCCCCCGTATATAAAGGAGCAAGGGGGAGTCCGGCCGTCCCTAGTGGCGCCCAAGGAGAGGAGGAATCCTCCTCCTAGTAGGAGTAGGATTCATCCTTTCCTAGTCGTACTAGGAAGGAGGAAGGGGGAAGGAAAGAGAGGGAGAGGGAGAGGGAAAAAGGGGCCACGCCCCCTCCCCGAGTCCTATTCGTACTCACCTTGGGGGGTGCCACCTCCTGGGCTGCTGCCCTCTGTCTCCCCTAAGGCCCAATACTTCTCCGGGGGGATCCGGTAACCCATCCGGCATTACGGTTTTCTCCGAAATCACCCGAAACACTTCCGGTGTCCGAATATAGCCGTCCAATATATCGATCTTTATGTCTCGACCATTTCGAGACTCCTCGTCATGTCCGTGATCATATCCGGGATTCCGACCTACCTTCGGTACATCAAAACACATAAACTCATAATATCGATCGTTAGCGAACGTTAAGCGTGCGGACCCTACGGGTTCGAGAACTATGTAGACATGACCGAGACTCATCTCCGGTCAATAACCAATAGCAGAACCTGATACGTCTCCGTCATATCTACTTTTCCAAACACTTTTTCCCTTGTTTAGGACTCTAACTTGCATGATTAGAATGGAACTAACCCGGGCTGACGCTGTTTTCAGCAGAATTGCCATGGTGTTATTTATGTGCAGAAACAAAAGTTCTCAGAACGACCTGAAACTTCACGGAACGTATTTTTGGAAATAATGAAAAATCCTTGCAAAATATGAAGACCAAGGGGGCACATCCTAGCCACGAGGGTGGGGGCGCGCCTGCCCCCCTGGGCGCGCCCCCTACCTTGTGGCCCCCCTGGAGCTCCTCCGACCTCAACTCCAACTCTATATGTTCAGGGAGAAAAAAATCATAGAGAAGGATTTATCGCATTTTACGATACGGAGCCGCCACCAAGCCGTAAAACCTCTCGGGAGGGCTGATCTGGAGTCCGTTCAGGGCTCCGGAGAGGGGAATCCGTCGCCATCGTCATCATCAACCTTCCTCCATCACCAATTTCATGATGCTCACCGCCGTGCGTGAGTAATTCCATCATAGGCTTGCTGGACGGTGATGGGTTGGATGAGATCTATCATGTAATCGAGTTAGTTTTGTTAGGGCTTGATCCCTAGTATCCACTATGTTCTGAGATTGATGTTGCTATGACTTTGCTATGCTTAATGCTTGTCACTAGGGCCCGAGTGCCATGATTTCAGATCAGAACCTATTATGTTTTCATCAATATATGAGAGTTCTTGATCCTATCTTGCAAGTCTATAGTCTCCTATTATGTGTTATGATTAGTTAACCCCGAAGTGACAATAATCGGGATACTTACCGGTGATGACCGTAGTTTGAGGAGTTCATGTATTCACTATGTGTTAATGCTTTGTTCTGGTACTCTATTAAAAGGAGGCCTTAATATCCCTTAGTTTCCATTAGGACCCCGCTGCCACGGGAGGGTAGGACAAAAGATGTCATGCAAGTTCTTTTCCATAAGCACGTATGACTATATTCGGAATACAAGCCTACATTACATTGATGAATTGGAGCTAGTTCTGTGTCACACTAGGTTATGACTGTTACATGATGAACCACATGTGGCATAATTCTCTATCACCAATCCATTGCCTATGAGCTTTCCGTATATTGTTCTTCGCTTATTTACTTTTCCGTTGCTATTGCTATCATCACTACAAAATACCAAAACCATTAGTTTTGCTACCGTTACCACTACTATCATATTACTTTTCTACTAAATACTTTGCTGCAGATATTAAGTTTCTAGGTGTGGCTGAATTGACAACTCAACTGCTAATACTTGAGAATATTCTTTGGCTCCCCTTGTCTCGAATCAATAAATTTGGGTTGAATACTCTACCCTCGAAAACGGTTGCGATCCCTTATACTTGTGGGTTATCAAGACTATTTTCTGGCGCCGTTGCCGGGAGCATAGCTCTATTCTTTGAGTCACTTGGGATTTATATCTGCTTATCATTATGAAGAACTTGAGAGATCCAAAAACCAAGATTTATCCCTCAACTACGAGGGGAGGTAAGGAACTGCCATCTAGCTCTGCACTTGATTCACCTTCTGTTTTGAGTAAGCTTGCGACACCTAAACCTGCTTCTGCTATTCGTTCTGATATGTCGCATGTTATTGATGATGCCACTTCTGATATGCATGATACTTATGATGAAACTACTTATATGCTTGATACTACTGTGCCACTTGGTGAATTTCTTGATGAACAACTTGCTAGGGTTAGAGAGAATGAAATTATTGAAACTGATAACATTGATGAAAGTGATGATGAAGACTCTCCCCCTAATGAATATGAATCGCCCGTTATTCCTGAGGGTTATGTTTTTGAAAAAGAAGCTGCTCTAGCTATTTTAGCTTGCAAAGATAGATACGAGCTCAAGAGGTTATTAGCTAAATGGAAGCGGCAATCTCTTAATGCTAGAATGAAACCTGACCCTGCTTTTGCTACTTCACCTATCTGTGCTACTGATAAGGATTATGAATTCTCTGTTGATCCTGATATAATTACTTTGGCTGAATCTGGTCCTTTTCATGGCTATGAATCTAAAACTGTTGTGGCACATCTTACTAAATTAAATGATATAGCCACCCTATTCACTAATGATGAGAGAACTCGTTACTTTTATATCCTTAAAATATTTTCGTTCTCATTAAAGGTTGATGCTAAGATATGGTTTAATTCTCTTGATCCTGGTTGTGTGTGTAGTCCCCAGGATATGATTTATTACTTCTCTGCTAAATATTTCCCTACTCACAAGAAACAAGCTACTTTGAGGGATATATATATATATAGAATTTTGTGCAAATTGAAGAAGAGAGTCTCCCACAAGCTTGGGGGAGGCTTCTCAAGTTACTTAATGCTTTGCCTAATCATCCTCTCAAGAAAAATGAAATACTTGATATCTTTTATAATGGACTAACCGATGCTTCCAGAGATTACTTGGATAGTTGTGTCGGTTCTGTTTCCAGGGAAAGAACAGCGGATGAAGATGAAATTCTATTGAATAATATGTTGACAAATGAAAATAATTGGACACTTCCTGAGCCAGTTCCTGAGCCTATTCCTAAACCAACTCCGAAGAAAAGAGGTGTTCTATTTCTCAGTCCTGAAGATATGCGAGAGGCAAAGAAATCTATGAAAGTAAAAGGTATTAAAGCTGAAGATGTTAAGAATTTACCTCCTATTGAAGAAATACACAGTCTTGATTTACCGCCTGAGGGAGTCCTGGATTAGGGGGTCTCCGGACAGTCGGACTATATCCTTTGGCCGGACTGTTGGACTATGAAGATACGAGATTGAAGACTTTGTCCCGTGTCCGGATGGGACTCTACTTGGCGTGGAAAGCAAGCTAGGCAATATGGATATGTATATCTCCTCCTTTGGAACCGACCTTGTGTAACCCTAGCCCCCTCCGATGTCTATATAAACTGGAGGGTTTTAGTCCGTAGGACAACACACAATCACACCATAGGCTAGCTTCTAGGGTTTAGCCTCTCCGATCTCGTGGTAGATCAACTCTTGTAATACCCATATTATCAAGTATAATCAAGTAGGATGTAGGACTTTACCTCCATCAAGAGGGCCCGAACCTGGGTAAAACATCGTGTCCCCTGCCTCCTGTTACCATCCACCTTAGACGCACAGTTCGGGACCCCCTACCCGAGATCCGCCTGTTTTGACACCGACACCGCCTGGTGAAGAAACATATGATCTTAATCCATTACCTATTGAAGAAATACATGGTCTTGATAACCCGACACAGGTAGTAAAGGTAAACTCTCTCTATAGATATGATAAAGCTGAAATCCCTCTTACTAAGTTTGCTAGCCAATGCTTAGATGAGTTTGATAAATTTATGGTTAAGCAAGAAGATTTTAATGCTTATTTTGGTAGACAATTGAAATACAATTCAAATATGCTTGAACACTTGGGTGATTATATGGCTAATGTCAAAGGTGAACTTAAACTTATTAGTAAACATGCTTCTATGGTTACCACTCAAGTAGAACAAGTACTTAAAGCTCCAAATGATTTGCTCAATGAATTGAATAGTAAGAATAATGATTATGCTGTTAGAGTGACTAATAGAGCTGGTAGAATGGCTCAGGAACCTCTATATCATGAAGGCCACCCTAAGAGAATTGAGCAAGATTCTCAGAGAAATAATATAGATGCACCTAGCCCTTCTAAAAGGAAGAAAAAGAAAAATGATAGGACTTTGCATGGAGTGAAGCAAAGGCTCGGGGCTGCGCAAGACACACTCAGAATCAGATGGAGTGAAGTACTCAACACTATAGCGAAGTACGGCGGTAATCGCCACACCAAGAGCTACCCGAAGCGAAAGTTGCTACCTGAATTCGATGGGGAGGCCTTAGATCCCCCGCAATTAGAAAATAAAACGGCCATCCGATCGGATAGACGACCTCGCGGCCAATATAGAGCGGCAAATGACGCCGCACATAAGCCAGTACGCGATCCACGCGAGGGCTCGCCTCAAAAGGACGGCGCAACCAGATCGATATACGGGCCACACAAGCGCGCTCCAGTATGCAATACAACACAACAAACATCCAAACACCACGGTACACCCAAATATAGGGGTGCCGCACACCCCCTATGTTTCACCAATGAGGTGCTGGACCATGAATTTTCAGAGGGATTCAAACCCGTAAACATAGAGGCGTACGACGGAACAACAGACCCTGGGGTCTGGATTGAGGACTATATCCTCCATATCCACATGGCTCGAGGAGACGATCTCCACGCCATCAAGTACTTACCCCTCAAGCTCAAAGGGCCAGCTCAGCACTGGCTTAAAAGCCTCCCCGAAAACTCCATTGGAAGCTGGGAAGAGCTCGAAGATGCCTTTCAGGCAAATTTTCAAGGGACCTATGTCAGTCTTTGGATGCAGACGATTTAAGTCATATAACTCAACAGCCCGGAGAGTCAACCCGAAAGCTTTGGAACAGGTTCCTCACTAAGAACCAAATAGTAGACTGTCCAGACTCCGAAGCCTTAGCAGCTTTCAAGCACATCGCTCGAGATGAATGGCTCGCCAGACACCTCGGCCAAGAAAAGCCGAGAACAATGGCAGCATTAACAAGCCTCATGACCCGCTTTAGCGCGGGCGAGGACAGCTGGTTAGCCCGATGCAGCACCAGCGACCCAAGTACATCTGAAGTCAGGGATGGAAATGGGAAATCACGACGTAGCAAAAACAAGCACCGGAATAAAGAAGACAGCCCGAAGAGCACGACGGTAAACGCCGGATTCAGAAGCTCTCGGCCAGGTCAGCAAAAGCCTCCCCCAAAGGCAACATAGACGAATTGTCCAGCCTAAACAAAATTCTGTACCAAATATGTCAGATCCATAGTACCCCTGGCAAACCTGCAAATCATACCCATAGAGAATGTTGGGTCTTCAAGCAGTCCGGCAAGCTCAACGCCGAACATAAGGGGCAGGATACACCAAGCGAAGACGAGGACGAGCCTCGCAAGCAAAGCACTAGGGAACAGAAGAAATTCCCACCAGAAGTCAAAACAGTAAATGTGTTATACATGATAAAGGGGAAAAACAAAGCGGCACTCCCAGAGACACATGCCCCAGGGCCTATCACCGCGGAGTTCTGCCACTGGTTGTCCCAACCGATCACTTTTGACCATCAGGATTACTCAGCAAGTGTCTGGCGTGCAGGATGGGCTGCCTTGGTATTAGACCCAATAATTGATAGATACCACTTCACACGATTCCTGATGGACGACAGCAGCAGTCTAAACCTGATATATCAGGACACAGTCCGCAACATGGGGATAGACCCAGCAAAAATCAGCCATAGCAACACTACCTTTAAAGGAGTAACGCTAGGCCCAGAAGCCCATTGCACGGGCTCCCTGCTACTAGAGGTTACATTCGGCTTCCCCGATAACTTCCGAAGTGAAAAATTAACCTTCCACATCGCTCCGTTCCAAAGCGGCTATCAAGCACTACTCGGACGCGAAGCTTTTGCTCGGTTTAGCGCAATACCACATTATGCATCCCTCATGCTTAAGATGCTCGGTCCATGCGGCATCATTACAGTAAATGGAAATATTGAGCGCTCCTTGCGCGCGGAAGACCGTGCGGCTGCCTCGGCAGCCGCACACTAAACGGCCTCACTAACTAAAGCACCTGATAGGTCGTTAAGACCACGGACACGGCTAGACGAGTCCGGCGCAGTTACATGTAATGGCTACAGGTTTGATGGCTATACCCTTATTACAATACAAGGGGCTCAACGCGCGCAAACAAGTGGCAATCAGGCTCAACTTCAATCATCTTGAACTGTACATATTTTCTTTAGTACAACCTACCTTTTTGCACGACAAATTTTCAACTAAAGTTCCTCTCTTTTATAGATGACCATCGTGCTATGCCCGTCCAGGATACGGCACAACGGAGACATAGGTGCAGACATGCATCAGGGACCCGTTCCAAGGATTCTTTTTAGATTAAGACCCTGCGTAAACTTTTTTCACTGTCTCTTGTTGATACACATTCCCCGGATTCTCAGTACAATAGAGAAGGATGCTGACGTATTGGCATGTGGCCACGTCAGAATATTGCACGTACCAGGACACCAGGGGCTTATTACAAAGGGCACTGTTTAGGCCCGGTTTACACTATAAAGACCGAATACCTTAGGGAGTGTTCGGCATCACGAGTTTGGCCTTATATGCATCAGCTCCGAATCATGTCTTTGGTCAAATGTTGGGTTTGCCTGGCTCCTGTGTTTTGCTACCTTACGTTCCTCTATATTGGCTAAGGCGGCACCAAGAGAACTACTGCGACTGTGCCCTGGTTCATCCGGACAAGCACCTCAGTAGGGAAAGCCGAAAACTGACTGTCATGATATAGCGTGAGACTGGTCAACCACTCGATGACCTAGCGGAATCTTCGGGATTCCTCCGCCTTAATGATGGGCCGTTTCCGGCCAGGCATGTACTCACCCCGAATTCGGAGGAGTGCGGAGCCACCAGGGTCTATATAGTAGCCCCACTGTCAAACTCCTCTGGCTAAGTGAAAGTGTTAAAGCATTATAGTCCGGTTGCCTAGTTCGCTGCGCTATCACCTCCTTAGTGGACCAAGACGTTGGATCAAGTGTGAACATGCGTTTTCTGCGAACACCCCCGCATTATATGCGTGGGGGTTGAAGCCGACGACTGCAATCTTTCAGGTTATATACATATATACATAAACGGCCGCACAGGAGGCATCATAATACTTTCGGGCAAAAGTATAAATACAGCCTTGATAAACTTAATAAAACATTGTTTTTACAATGGGAATACATGTCATTCAAACATAATATTCTTCGAGCACTGGGCCTCTATCGAACGAGCACCTTCAAGAACTTCTTCAAAATAGTGCTCGGCAGCCACTCGGCCTATGGCCGAACCCTGCGCCGCAACTGTGGTGGCGTCCATCTCCGCCCAGTATGTTTTGACACGGGCAAGGGCCATCCGCGAGCCTTCTATGCACACCGATCTCTTCATCGCATTAATGCGCGGCACCGCATCAAGGAACTGTTGCACCAAACTAAAATAGTTGTTCGGCTTTGGCCTTTCTGGCCACAAATGATCGACAACAGACCTCATGGCGAGTCCGGACAATCTGTTCAGCTCGGCCCATTTGGCAAGCCGATCAGTCAATGGAAGCGGACGCTCGGGAACATTAAATTGTGACCAGAATAGCTTGTTCACTTCACGATCTATTTGATCTCGGAAGTATTCGGCCGCATCAACAGCACTCGCCGCCAAATCCAGATATGTGTCTGCCGAACTCCACAGCCGATCTAGAGGGGCATACTGAGGATCTCCAAACTTCCTCCGCAGCATGAAGGGTTTCCCAGCCGCGATATCCCCGGCTTGACGCAGCTCCTCCTTCTCGCTCTCATCGCAGAGTGGGTGACTTTGGTCGCTATCGTGGCCTTTTCCAGGTCCGTCGCCTTCGCCCGGTTTTCTTATTCAAGAAGCTGGCAATGGTCGATAGTGTCTTTTAACTTTACGGCCATCTTGGCCATTTTCTCTTTGCTCTCGCAATGCGCGGCCTTTTCGGCTCTTAACTCTTCGGCCGCCTTTAAAGCGACCGCATTACTACTCCTTGCTTGCTCCTTGGCTCGGGCAAGATCCGCCCGAAGGGTCTCCACGCTGGTCGCTCCATCTGCAGTCACAACATATTAAAGATACTGGCATCATGCCGCTCTTATTATGTGACGCTCACCAGAAAGGACACTTACCCTGTGCCTCGTCAAGCCGCTCGTTGACAAGCACGATGTCGGCATCTGCCGCATCCAGCTGCCGCTTTATTTAGGCATACCCAATAGTCCGGCTAGCCACCGGAGCCTCCATCACCTGCACATAAAGGCAGTTTGGTTATTGCCTGGGACTACGATCCTCTATTTGCCGCCATTTTCGACGACAACCAGAGTCTCAGGGGCTACTATCTACACAGGGCACATCTAAAAATGTGCGGTACTTTTCAAAAATATACATCATTTCACGTACCTCAAAACCCGTCAGTAGACTCATAAAGGCTTCATGCAGCCCGCTTTCGGCGGACAAAATCCTTTCAATCACCATACCCATCAATGAGCGGTGCTCTTCTGAGATAACCGCCTTCTCCAGCAGATCCCTCCGTACATCCGATCGTGCACCAGACGATGCCGGACTCTTTTGGTTTCTCTCTTCAAGAGCCGGATACTGGGGACTTCGGGTGGCCATAGGATTATCTTCTGGCCTCGCCGGATCTGGAGAGATCCTCCACGACGACACTTCAAGGTCGCCCACTTCTTGAGCCGGGGAGTCCGGGGGAGGCGTTTCGCTCTCCATCATCTCCGGAAGAAGATCCCCCGAAGACGAGCTCAGCTAAGAAGGGCTAAGATCCGAACTACAAGATAAATACTTCGGTTATTTTACTCAGAAGTAAGGTAGGATATCTTCATTATTAAATACCTTTTGATTACTTACAACTCGTTAGAGGGCTGATCCCCGCGCGGACATTGTGCGGCAAGAACACCCTCCGAGGCAGGACCCTCTGCCAGAGATTTCTTCTCCCGTTTGGAAACCTTGGTTTCCTGATCTTCGGAGGTGGTCCTTTTCCTTCCCCGAGGAGAGAGAGTGTCAGACTCTTCCTCTCGGTTATCCTCCCTCGCGGAGGCGCTCATTCCCTTGGTTGGAACAGGTAGCGATGGAGGCCCGCTTTCGCCCTCTTTATTCCCCCCTTCATCTTCCTTCGAGGGCACCGGACAAGGCGCTGGCTCGAGCATCTTTTCCAGCATCGGATTGTCCAAGCCTTCAGGAAGGGGGGCCGAACATTGGATCACCTTCGCCGTTGTTATCGAGTCCTGGTCGAAGAGTGATTTTTCAAGATGACGTCATGATAAATAAAAGGACGGTGTGTTCGGCCATGGGATTACTTACTGGGGCAGCGGTGCGGTTGCTGCTTATGCCCACGTCCTCGGTGGTTTCCGGACACTCTATTTGGGGTCCGAAGAACGATTTGTACATCTCCTCGTGCGTCAGGCCGAGGAAATTTTGAATAGTGCACGGTCCTTCCGGGTTGAATTCCCACATACAGAGGGGCCGGCATTTGCAAGGCTGGACTCGACGAACCAGCATGACTTGCATTACCATAACCAGACTAAAATCTCCCTCGAAGAGATCTCGGATGCGGCTCTACAGTATGGGCACGTCCTTGGCTGGGCCCCAGCTCAGCCCCCTGTTGATCCATGACATCAGTTGTGGTGGAGGGCCCGAGCGAAAGGTGGGGGCAGCTACCCACTTGGCACTTCGGGGAGCTGTGATGTAAAACCACTCCCGTTGCCACAATCTGGACACCTCTGGAAAGGTACCCTTCGGCCATGGAGCATTGGCAATTTTGCTTATTAAAGCACCTCCGCACGCTGCGTACTGTCCCTCGACCGTCTTCGGCTTCACATCGAAGGTCTTGAGCCACAAGCCAAAGTGAGGGGTAATTCGGAGGAAGGCCTCACAGACGACAATAAATGACGAGATGTGGAGAAGGGAGTCCGGGGCCATATCGTGAAAATCCAGCCCGTAATAGAACATGAGACCCCTGACAAAGGGATCCAAAGCGAGGCCTAGTCCTCGGAGGAAGTGGGAAACGAGCACAACGCTCTCGTTGGGTTCGGGAGTAGGGATGACCTGCCCTCTGGCGGGCAGCCTATGCGAAATTTCGGCGGTCAGGTATCTGGCCTCCCTCAACTTCTTGATATCCTCCTCCGTGACGGAGGAAGGCATCCACCGGCCTTGAAGGCTAGATCCGGACATGATTAAAGGTCTGAAGCACCCCACCTGGGCTTTGGGTGTTAGAACTCGAGGTAGGGGAAGGATTCGATTGAGCACGAGGGGAAGAAGTAAAGGCCTTGTCCCTTTATAAAGAGGGTGAATATCAAGCGTCCTCCTTGTGGCCATTTGGGACTTGCCTAAAATCTAGGAGTCCTAGGCATGGTTGGATTACCCACGTTTGTATTGATGAGAATCCCATAATAAGGGGAACACGATCTCTGCTTTGACAAGACGTGTCAAGAAACCGCCTCGTGTTATGTGCGGGGCCTGGTTGAAGAAAAATGGTTCACATAATTACCGGGCTGTGGTGTGATGTCATGCTGCCAAAACGTGTCAGCAGATTGGATTTGTGGAAATATTACTCTCTCTCTCTCTCTCTATGGTGGTATGTGGAACTTATTTTGCAGGGTCGGACACTGTCCTTGTATTTAAACTCTTTTGTGGTGTATTCGGAGGAGGAACCCGCCTTGCAATGTCGAAGACAACACTGCGCGCCGGACTCATCATCATTGAAGCCTGGTTCAGGGGCTACTGAGGGAGTCCTGGATTAGGGGGTCTCCGAACAGCCGGACTATATCCTTTGGCCGGACTGTTGGACTATGAAGATACGAGATTGAAGACTTCGTCCCGTGTCCGGATGGGACTCTACTTGGCGTGGAAAGCAAGCTAGGCAATACGGATATGTATATCTCCTCCTTTGTAACCGACCTTGTGTAACCCTAGCCCCCTCCGATGTCTATATAAACCAGAGGGTTTTAGTCCTTAGGACAACACACAATCACATCATAGGCTAGCTTCTAGGGTTTAGCCTCTCCGATCTCGTGGTAGCTCAACTCTTGTAATACCCATATTATCAAGTATAATCAAGTAGGACGTAGGGTTTTACCTCCATCAAGAGGGCCCGAACCTGGGTAAAACATCATGTCCCCTGCCTCCTGTTACCATCCACCTTAGACGCACAGTTCGGGACCCCCTACCCGAGATCCGCCTGTTTTGACACCGACACCGCCTGGTGAAGAAACATATGATCTTAATCCATTACCTATTGAAGAAATACATGGTCTTGATAACCTGACACAGGTAGTAAAGGTAAACTCTCGCTATAGATATGATAAAGCTGAAATCCCTCTTACTAAGTTTGCTAGCCAATGCTTAGATGAGTTTGATAAATTTATGGTTAACCAAGAAGATTTTAATGCTTATTTTGGTAGACAATTGAAATACAATTCAAATATGCTTGAACACTTGGGTGATTATATGGCTAATGTCAAAGGTGAACTTAAACTTATTAGTAAACATGCTTCTATGGTTACCACTCAAGTAGAACAAGTACTTAAAGCTCCAAATGATTTTCTCAATGAATTGAATAGTAAGAATAATGATTATGCTGTTAGAGTGACTACTAGAACTGGTAGAATAGCTCAGGAACCTCTATATCCTGAAGGCCACCCTAAGAGAATTGAGCAAGATTCTCAGAGAAATAATATAGATGCACCTAGTCCTTCTAAAAGGAAGAAAAAGAAAAATGATAGGACTTTGCATGCTTCTAGTGAACCTATTGCTGAAACACCTGAGAATCCAAATGATATTTCTATTTCTGATGCTGAAACACAACCTGGTAATGAACCTGAAACTAGTGATAATATTAATCATAATATTCATGATGATGCTCAACTTAGTAATGATAATGATATAGAAATTGAACATGTTGTTGATCTTGATAACCCACAATCAAAGAATCAACATTATGATAAGAGAGACTTTGTTGCTAGGAAACATGGTAAAGAAAGAGAACCATGGGTTCAGAAACCCATGTCTTTTCCTCCCAAACCATCCAAGAAAAATGATGATGAGGATTTTGAGCGCTTTGCTGAAATGATTAGACCTATCTTTTTGCGTATGCGATTAACTGATATGCTTAAAATGAATCCTTATGCTAAGTACATGAAAGATATTGTTACAAATAAAACAAAGATACTGGAAGCTGAAATTTCCAACATGCTTGCTAATTATACTTTTAAAGGTGGAATACCAACGAAACTTGAAGATCCAGGAGTACCCACTATACCATGCTCCATTAAAAGAAACTATGTTAAAACTGCTTTATGTGATCTTGGAGCCGGTGTTAGTGTTATGCCTCTCTCCTTATATCGTAGACTTGATTTGAATAAGTTGACACCTACTGAAATATCTTTGCAAATGGCTGATAAATCAACTGCTATACCTATCGGTATTTGTGAGGATGTGCCTGTTGTGGTTGCAAACGTTACTATTTTAACGGACTTTGTTATTCTTGATATTCCCGAGGACGATAGTATGTCTATTATTCTCGGAAGACCCTTTTTGAATACTGCAGGGGCTGTTATTGATTGCAACTAAGGCAATGTCACTTTTCATGTTAATGGTAATGAGCATACGGTACACTTTCCGAGGAAACAACCTCAAGTTCATAGTATCAACTCTATTGGAAAAATTCCATCGATTATTTTTGGAGGTTTTTGAATTTCCCCTTCCTACTGTCAAGAAGAAATATGATATTCTTATTGTTGGGGATGTGCATATCCCCGTTGTGGTAACCTAGTGTTATTCGAAAATTCTCCGGTTCCATGTTATTCGGAATGAGTTTGTTAACAAGACTTGATCAACCTTGTTAATGGATTCCTTTTGATGATCATGGTATGGATGAATTTAGAAAACACAACTCTCTGTACCCTCCTTTTACTTCTTGTTATTTATATTAAATAAAATAAAAATATTATTTTTCTCTCTGTTATCTGAATTATCCGTGCAATATAAAAATACCCCAAAAATAAAAGTTGTCCAAATGCCCTGAAATTTAAATATGATTTTTTCTGAAATATTTGAGAATATTGGGCACTGAGGACATAGCATGGGGGGCATCCACCTGGCCACGAGGGTGGAGGGCGCGCCCCCTGCCTCGTGGACCCACGGTGGCCCTCCTCCACTTATTCCTGCACCCACACACTTCTTCTTCCTCCCACAAACACCAATATCCAGCTCAAGCATGAGTTCTAGCTCATTTTGCTGCGATTTTCGATCTCCTTGCTCAAAGCACCTCTCACAAAACTGCTTGGGGGGGTTGTTCCTTGGTATGTGACTCCTCCATTGGTCCAATTAGTTTTTATTCTAGTGCTTTATTCATTGCAAATTTGTGCTGCCTAGGTGACCCTGTTCTTGAGCTTGCATGTCAAATTTATATGGTCCCAAGTAGTTCTAATGCATGATATAGGCTCTAGGCACTTATAGGAGTTGTTGCTATCAATTTTGTTGAGCTTGGTTCACTTTTATTTGAAGTTACTAAAAATTTCAGAAATTTTTCAGAGGAAGAAATATGTTTAGGAAAATGTACCAACATGGCTCTTCAAGGAAACAAGAGCCTAGGCTTGCAATGCGTGATGTTGATGATGCGCCACCAAGGGATGCTCCAGTGCGGCCCTATGAATGACCTTCAGAGGACTTCATGGATCGAGCGGGGATTAAAGAAGAATTTAACGCATATTTGTGTAACGCTGATCTTGTGAGCTTCAAGGAAGAAAAATGCCGTCAGTACCACTATCTCACTAGTTCCTTTGTGAGGAGGTTTGAATTTTCATCTTCATGTAATTCTCAAACTGTCTTGTTTGATCTTTATGAAAAATCTTACACTATGGACTTAGAGGACTTTACCACTGCTTGCAAACTTCCACAATGGGGTAGTACTAGTGAACCTCGCAAATCTGAATTTAGAGATTTTCTTAATAGTATAACTGTGGGGGAATCTAGAGATATAACACAAGCTACCATAGGGAGCATTCACTTTCCTGCTATACATTATTTTTCTCTCTTCATAGGTAGATGCATTAATGTAAAGATGAGGCATGTCACATTTGTGTCCCTGACCTCAGTATTCTTAGGAGTGCTGTGTTAGGAGATAAATCTTATAATTTGGGAGCCATTGTTGCACGTAGGTTGCATCTTAATAGATTTAATGGAGATTTCTTTTGTGGAATTTATTCAACCCGCTTAGCTGCTTTTCTTGGTGTAACCATACGTAATGATGATATTGAATTGCCTCCTGCTTACCTAGACTTTAATGCTATGGTTCACCACCAGTTTGTCGAGAGGAATGAATCACCTCTCCAGTATCGCTTAATCTTTGACAAACGTCGTGTTGTCCGTATTACTCTCCCTGCTCCTGCCTTCTTTCATTATCAGGCAAAAGGAAGATATGTTATTACCAGAGAGGAGGCAGATGAGTATGAGAGGAGGGCGGAGGCCGCTCGTCGCCACGCTGCAACTCAGGAGGCGATAGCCACTGCATCTCAGTATGACCCCGGCTACAACTATGGATATCCGCCAGGCCAACCGTGGCCATAGACCAACTTAGGCCAAAAGCCTAAGCTTGGGGGAGTACGTATTTCTCATCGACATTATATTCATGTTCACGCACTCATTGCTAGATGTCGGTGCTCATACTTTTTCATTGTAATATCCATGCTAGTTTATTTTCTATTTTTATGCTTTCTTCTTGTGTGTTTGACAAACCTTAAGAAAAAAATATTAGTTGTAGCTTTTAGTTAGTTTTAATTTCCATGCTTGTAGTAGTAATTAAAAAGAAAACCCAAAAAGATTTCCTGTTCTTCTTTTTGCTTGTTGGGAGCTTTCCCGTGTATATAGTTTTATTACTTTTCTTTTCTTTGGGGGTCGATAGGAGAAGATCATGATTAAATTGTTGAAGTGGCTTTTATATGCATTATTGTTGATCTGACAAAAGAGCCCATATTGCCTTGTCTTCTCCTGTTTATTGAATGCTTGCAGATTCCAACTTAGTCCAATACACGTGCACTATTATTATTATCCACATCGTTCGGTCGTGCAAGTGAAAGGTAATTATGACGATATATGATGGACTGATTGAGATGAGAAAAGCTGGTATGAACTCGACCTCTCTTGTTTTTGTAAATATGATTAGTTCATCGTTCCTGATTCAGCCTGTTATGAATAAACATGTTTGCAATGACAACTAGAGATCATAGTTTCTTGTGCCATGCTTGATTAGCTAGGATCTTATAATGGTTTACCTTGCGTGCCAACATGCTATTAAAATGGTTGTGATGTGGTATGATAGGGTGGTATCCTCCTCTGAATGATTTAAGTGACTTGACTTGGCACATGTTCACGCATGTAGTTGAAACAAAATCAACGTAGCCTTCATGATATTTATGTTCATGGTGAATTATATCCTACTCATGCTTGCATTCGGTGTTGATTAATTTTAATGCATGTTCATGACTGTTGTCGCTCTCTAGCTGGTCGCTTCCTAGTCTTTTGCTAGCCTTCACCTGTACTAAGCGGGAATACTACTTGTGCATGCAATCCCATAAACCCCAAAGTTATTCCATATGAGTCCACCATACCTACCTATTTACGGTATCTACTTGCCGTTCCAAGTAAATTTGTATGTGCCAAACTCTAAACCTTCAAATAAATATCCTGTTTTGTATGCTCAAATAGCTCATGTATCAACTAGGGTTGTCTGTATCTTCCATGTTAGGCGGGTTATTCTCAAGAGGAGTGGACTCCGCTCCTCACTCATGAGAAAATGGCTGGTCACCGGGATGCCCAGTCCCATGCTTTATGCAAATCAAATCAAAGTAATTGCAAACAAAACTCCCCCTGGGACTCTTGTTAGTTGGAGGCACTCATTATTTCGAGCTAGCCATGGATTGATGCTTGTTGGTGGAGGGGGAGTATAAACTTTACCATTCTGTTTGGGAACCACCTATAATGTGTGTAGCATGGAAGATATCGCCATCTCTTGGTTGTTATGTTGACAATGAAAGTATACCACTCAAAATATTATTCACATCTATTTCAAAACCGAGCTCTGGCACCTCTACAAATCCCTGCTTCCCTCTGTGAAGGGCCTATCTATTTACTTTCATGTTGAGTCATCATCCTCTTATTAAAAAGCACCAGTTGGAGACCACCACTGTCATTTGCATTCATTACTGTTAGTTTACATTGAGTATGACTTGACTGGATCTCTTTTACCATGAATTACAATGTCTAGTCAGTCCTTGATCTTTAAAGGTGCTCTGCATTTATGTTTTGCGGTCCCAGAAAGGGCTAGCGAGATACCATCTTGTTATATCATATTATGATTGTTTTGAGAAAGTGTTGTCATCCGAGATTTATTATTATTGCTCGCTAGTTGATTATGCCATTGATATGAGTAAACATGAGACCTATGCGTTATTGTGAATATGGTTAGTTCATAATCTTTGCTGAAAACTTGAATGTTGGCTTTACATATTTACAACAACAAGAGCAAACAGAGTTTGTAAAAGTTTTTCTTTATCACTTTCAGTTTGTCAACTGAATTGCTTGAGGACAAGCAAAGGTTTAAGCTTGGGGGAGTTGATACGTCTCCGTCGTATCTACTTTTCCAAACACTTTTGCCCTTGTTTTGGACTCTAACTTGCATGATTTGAATGGAACTAACCCGGATGTCACACCCTAGATAGTTCATGCATTAGAGTGTTGCATCATGTTTATTTTCCCATAAAACTGAAATGGGGATGACAGAACCCCCAGCACCCCCCCTGGTCAACTAGGGTTTACTAAAAACTTTTTCAATGAACCTGAAATGCCCTTCTAAAAAGTACACCCTTTTTGTTTTGGGTTAAAACCTTTGACAAAAATGGTGCACACTTTTCTAGGACATTATAAGATCATTGGATTAATTCATTACTAATTGCATTTGGGCAATTTAAATCCTATAAATATTTTAAAATGCCCAAATAATCCTGAAAGTAATTTTAGGTTGTTGAGAATATTTTCAAATGTGCCTTTGAATATTTTCAGGGTTTTCCTAAATGAAATAGTATTTTTACTATTTCAAAACACAAAACAGAATAAATAGAAAACATAAAAGAGAGAGAGAAAGGAATCTAACCTGGCAAAGCCACCAGCCGGCCCACCTGGCGGCCCAGCATTGTGTTGGCCCATGCCAGCCAGCTGCTTCGTCCCCACCAGGCAGGCAGGAAGGTGACGCCGGCGTGCGCGAGCTTGCCAGCGTGTCAGCTGCTTGCCGCCCTCGCCCCTAGACACCTGGGCGAGCTCCACAGCGCCGCCCCGACCCCGCAGACACCTCGCTCACTCCTCTGCCTCTCTCCCTCGCCCTCTCCCACCATGGCCGACGCCCCTGCCGCCGCACCATCGACGTAGCCGCGTCCATCGTCATCCCCGTGCCGCGTCACCGTGTCCACGAGCTCCGCCGTTGTCGACTACGTCGAGCAGGCCGAGCCCCGAGCGCTCGCCCGCTCTGGAGTCACCCCAACCCCGTCTTCCCCAACTCCGGCCACCGGAGATCCCCTTCGCCTTCACCGCAACACCAGCTCGTCCCCGACCTCGCCGTCTGCCTTGACGTGACCCCCGTGAGCTCAGCCACCCCCCCATCCTCTCCGTTTGCCTTCTCGAGCACCGCAACGACCGCACCAAGCTCGGCCACACCCGCCGCCGCCACCGCACATCGCCGTCGTGGCCACAGCCACGTTGCCACACAACCAAGCACGTCATCATCTTCACCGCACTCATAGCAGCCCGTAGCACCCCCGCACGCTCCTCGTCGTGCCTCCTAGCGGCTAGTTCGACCTCGCCCGAACTCCGGCAGTCGCAACGCTCATCACCGGCGTCGTTTCCGGCAACCCTGAGCCCAACCATTGCCACCACTCGACGCGGTTCGCTCCCAGCTATGCGTAGGAGGTCTCCGCCGTCCATTTGCACATCGGAGTGCAAAACCCGCACTGCCCCGCCGTGTCTGGCCTCGCCGGTGGCTAAACGCTGGTGAGTTTGACTCCGCTGACCCAGTTTGACCCCCCCCCCCAAGGTCACTGACATGTGGGCCATGCCCCTGTTTAATTTAGAGTTAGATTAATTAACACAAATTACTTTAGTTAATGGGTTGACTCACTGACATGTGGGCCCAGGCCCTAACTAACCTATATTAGTGCTAATGAAACACTAACTAACTCTGTTAGTTAGTTGCTACACTGATAGACGGGGCCCACTGGTCAGGTTTGACCTGGGCTGGCGCCTTTGACCTGCTGACGTCACCCTGACATAATGCTGACGCAATAACTCAATTACTAGAGGTATTCTTATACAGGAAATTCCAGAAACTATTACAAACTTCAAAAATTCATAACTTTTAATTTGTAACTCCAAATGCAAAGATTGATATATGAAATTTGATCATAAAAATTCAATCTTTCCATCTGTATTGGTTTCATGCATGACAAAACACTTTAACCTTTATGTTTAGGTGAAACAAGCTAATACACTTATAATGCTTAAGAACATAAGCTTCCATTTGAATCTTTGATTAAAATGGACCAAAACCAACTTGTTTCACATTGCATTACGCAGGACACCTCATATTGCCATGTCATAGCATACATCATATTGTTGCATATTGCCATGTGATGATTGTGTTCTATGGTGTCTTTCGTGGTAGGTTCTGCCTCCGGGGATATCTCCGAGTATCCAACTGAAGGGCAGTACCCTACTACTACTCCATCAAGCAAGCAGCCCCATTGATCATATCGATACAATCCCATGTTCTCGCTTCTGCTCTCATTCACTACATTAAGACAACAACGTTTCAAACTGCTGTGTGCTGCGGTAGTTGAACCCTTATCCTCTGCATGACCTGTCATTGCCACAGTAACTAGATGAAACCCACTAGCATGTGTAGGAGTTGATTGAGCCATGTATGTGTTTCCTACCTTGCTATGCCTGCTATGCTTAGAGTTGTGTCAGGTCTGGTTCATCTGGGTGATGGGCTAGAGTGAAATGATTACGTCGGTAATGTGAGGGATGTGTTGAACATGATTTGGTAAAGGTATCGATGAGAGGCCATGTAGGAGTACATGGTGGGTTGTTTCATTGAGGCCGTCCCTAAGAACTGAGATCTGTATGTGTGATTCAAGAATCAGTTACTACCATACATTGGGCCCGAAACCAATGGACCCTCTCGGCTTCTTAATCACCCTAGTACTCTGTCCAGGAGTTGCAACTAGTTTCTGGTGTTTGTAGGTTATGTGTTGGCGGCCGTGCGTAGCGCTGACCCTAGGGGTGGGCTATGTTGCAGAAGATACACCGTGGCCGGGTATGCCGGGCACCCGTTTGGCGTCTCGGGACCCTGTACACATCGTTCGGGGCCGTATGTGGAAACCTCGGCCGGACTCCCTGCGGATGGAACCTGGATAGGCGATAAACCTGGACTAGAGACTTGAGTGTTTAGGTAGGCCGTGGCCGACACCCTCGTTGGGCTTCCGCTTGAAGGTTGCTGAGTACATGTCGTGTAACGACGATAAGTGGTGAGAGCGTGTATGAAGAAGAACACCCCTGCAGGGTTAACATCATCTATTCGAATAGCCGCGTCCATGGTAAAGGACTACTTGGTTGCCTATACAGTTAATAGACAAGTTAATGGTTACTACTAAAAGACTCAAGATAAGTGTGAGCACCGAGGATGGCCCTCTCGTAGGATGACGAGGGAGGATCCCCGGTGGAGTATTGTGTTGGTGATTAGTGGACTCGTGTGCGAAAACTATTTTACAGTGGTGTCTCGTAGGATAGCTTAGCCAAGAGTCAAAGCTGGCTTGCTGCAATAACTCCACCACCTTCTTGAGAATGAGCATGTATAGTAGGATCTGTTGTAAGACTTGCTGAGTACCTTTGTACTCATGTTGCTTTAATTACTGTTTTCAGACGACAACACCGCCCCCTCCGATGGGTTTTACGTAGACCTCGACGTCGATGAGTAACTTGCCACCCAGGTGGTGATTCTGGCCATGGAGGGCCCTATGTAGATAGACAGGCTTCGACAAGCCTTCTTTCTTTCTAGTGTCTGTACTCAGACTTATTTGCTTCCGCATGTGCTTGTATGCTTGTATGACTTGAGTGTCGGGTCTTGTGACCCCTACCTGTATGAACATGTTATGTATGGCTCTCCGGAGCCTTTAAATAAAGTACTTGAGTTGTAGAGTTTTGTTGTGATGCCATGTTGTATTTACACATATCGAGCATATTGTGTGTATGATTGAAATGCTTGGTATGTGTGGGATCCGACAATCTAGTTGTTTATCCTTGGCAGCCTCTCTTATGGGGAAATGTAGTCTAGTGCTCCTTGAGCCATAGTAGTCCGCTACAGCCCGGTTCACCGGAGTCCTGCTAGCCCAGCACTACTGCTCAGGACACTTGACTGGCCGGCATGTGTTTCACTTCGTTCCTATGTCTGTCCCTTCGGGGAAATGTCACGCGGTGACATCCGGAGTCCTGCCTAGCCTGCTACAGCCCGGGTTCCCCGGAGTCCTGTTAGCCCAGTGCTACAGCCCGGATTCACACGCTGTTGACCGACATGCTCGATGTGATTCATGTATGCCTGTCCCCATAGGTCTGTGCCGCTTTGGGTTCACGACTAGCCATGTCGGCCCGGGTTCTCTGTCATATGGATGCTAGCGACACTATCATATACGTGAGCCAAAAGGCGCAAACGGTCCCGGGCCATGGTAAGGCGACACCCGTGGGGATACCGTGCGTGAGGCCGCAAAGTGATATGAGGTGTTACCGGCTAGATCGATGTGACTTGGAATCGGGGTCCTGACAGCGTTGGCATCAGAGCCGGACTGCCTGTAGGTTCGTTGAGCCAAACTGGTCGATGTCGAGTCTAGAAATGCTTTAGTTATATGTAGGGGAATTGATTGTGGGAGGGAACGTAAGGCTCTTTTACTCCTTTACCTTATGCCCTCTGATCTGAGTCATTCTCTTCTCATTCTACGTGGGTTAAGGACTAGGCTCTCTTCTTCTATCAGGTTCATGTGTTACTAATCCGTAGTAGCTTATAGGATTGTTGTTACAAGCCTCAGTACAGTTTCTACTATTTTTAGTATGTTGTCAGTTGAACCAGAACCTTGATATGATGTTGTTGAGTGGTTTTGCAAACTGTTGTGGATGTCTCAAATCTTTTTCTGAGCATTTACAGCCGTTATGCTGTCCGATTTCTCCTAGAAATTCTAATGCCTTTGCATTATTCTGTGCTTTCAGATGGCCACCCGTTCCCAGAACCAAGTGGTTCGTCTGACCCGGTGCCTCGATGTACCCGGTCACACGGCCATGTTGGTTCGAGTGATGGTCGAGTCAGGCTATCGATGGTATCCGGAATATACCGTCGAGGAGCAGTTCCGAGACTTCAACCAGAGCCAGTACCTTTGTACCGTCAGGATATATCCCTCTTATCCTGGAGCCACTGAGCCCCTTCACTGCTCCTATGGACTTGGGGTCACTATTGAGATGTCTGTGCAGGATGCAGCCTTACTCAATGATGACTATCATTCGAGCCAGGACTGCCTTGCTTCAGAACACCGATTTCCGCTACATGCCAGCCTCACTTCCTGGAGCACAGGGGTACTATCAGGCTTTGTACTATGACTCTACACATGAGGAGTCACTACTCCGCACCACTGCCGAGATGCTCGAGGATAAGGACCGCGAAAATCGGGCCTTGCGTATGGAGCTTTTCCACACTCGTTCTGATCATTGGGCCACTTTGACTCGGTTTGCACCTGCGGTGCAGGCAGGATACATGGACATGAGGGACCTGTACCCTGTACGGTCTGGATTGCCAGATTGTATGGAGTGGCGCGATGTAGGAGGCATCACCCCTCCTCGTGGTCCCCTGTCTGCCACCGCCTGTGGGACCAAGGCCACATCCGAGTCCCTATGGTCCGCAGGCTCCGCAGGACCGTCTGTTCCCAGATGATCATGTTCCACTTCCAGGCTTTGGTGGTGACTTTTATGAGGATTACTACGGAGCCGTCTGAGCTAGTAGTAGTTTCACTAGTACTGTAATAGTTGTATTCTCCACAGTCCTGCGTGACCGTGGGATACGACTTGGTGTGTATCACGCTCCGGAGGTGTAGAAAAATAATGTATAGGAGCTTGGAATGCCTCCGATGAGATGTAATGTCTTTCACCGTAGTTGTACTCTAGCCTGGGCTTGTACTAAACTATGTACGGTGTGTATGACCAATGGTATATATATGGCAGTTTCTATATTACCATGTCGTGCAATGAACATCTCAGCATTCCATGTTATCCATTACATTCTGCACTTCCTTGCCAAGATTGTGCCATCCTTGTCTAAACCATTGTCTTGTTTTTCCTAGGATGGTCAACACCCGCAGCAACCCTGCTGCCCCGGAGCAGGGGGAAGCCAGTGCAGCTAGGGGTGAAAATCTGCCTCACCCGCCTTCTCTGGCCGAAGTTATGCTGGAGGCAGAAAGAAACAAGCGTGAGACTAACCGCTTGCTGGAGCGGATTGAGCAGAACACTGCACGCATCAGCGAAACGACTTGGTGTCAATCAATGACTTTATCAAGTTGTACCCACCAAAGTTTAATCATTCCGTCGAGCCCCTCGACGCGGATGACTGGCTTCGCAGCATCACCCACAAGCTACGTTCTGCCAACGTAGCCGAAGCTGATAAGGTTACCTATGCTGCCTATCACCTCGAAGGCCCTGCTAGCCTTTGGTGGGAAAACTTTGAGGCTATGCGCCCGGTCGGCCAAATCACTACTTGGGCTGAATTCAGTGAGGCTTTCCGTGAGCATCACATCCCGGAAGGTCTCATGGATCGCAAGAGGGAAGAGTTCTGCAATTTCACCCAAGGCAGACTGACTGTGGATGCTTATAGTCGTGAGTTTGGGAATCTGGCACGTTATGCTCCTGAAGAGGTATCCACCGACGCTAAGAAGCAGGCAAGGTTCCGCAAGGGACTTAGCCCCGAGCTTCGCCGCGATCTTCGTCTGCACGAGTGCACCTCCTTTCCAGAAGTTGGTCAATAAAGCCATCAGTGCTGAGACAGGCCAGTCTGACTATGACGCTTCACGCAAGCACTCTCGTGATTTTGGTTCTTCATCCGGCTCTGGATCTCAGAAGCGCCGGGTGTGGATTCCAAGCACAGCGCTGCCACCCAGGTTCATTCCGAGGCCATCCTTTGAGGCGCCTCGCCCCAACCAGCAGTTTGCACCGCCTAAGCCCTATGGTGGCCCCGCTGCTAATGCTGCTCCACGCCCCAATGTTGTGACATGTTTCAAGTGTGGAGAGCCGGGTCACTACAGTCGAGAGTGTCCCCAGAACAACAACCCCAACCAGTCTGGAAAGTCCGTTGGCCGTGGTAAGCCAGCGGGAAAGACATTCTACGCCAAGCCAGCCACCACTACACGTGGCCATGTCAACTATGTCTCAGCTGAGGAGGCTCATGATGATCCTAACGTCGTCCTTGGTACGCTCCTTGTTAATTGCCATCCGGCATCTGTTCTTTTCGATACTGGAGCATCTCATTCATTCATATCTGAGAGCTATGCTCGATTGCATAACACGACATTCTGTGACATGCCCACTTACCATGGTAATTCAAACCCCTGGCTCTAGATGGCAAACTTCTAGAGTAAGCCATGGGAATGAAATTCTTGTCGATAGACTTGTCTTCCTTGCATCCTTAATAGCTCTCAAGTCCTCGGACATAAACATCATCTTGGGTATGGACTGGATGTCAGCCCATTATGCTAAGATTGATTGCTCTACTAGAACTGTTCAACTTACTCACCCATCGGGCAAGACAGTCAATGTCTTAACTCGAGTGGCCAAGCGCCAGCTTTACTCCCTAAATGCCAACCCCCTTCCAGACCTTGAAGATATTCCGGTAGTCCGAGACTTCCCGGATGTCTTTCCAGAAGAACTGCCAGGTGTTCCACCTGACAGGGATGTCGAGTTCGTGATAGACCTTGTTCCAGGAACCGTCCCAATTTCTAGAAGACCCTATAAGATGGCACCCTTAGAACTAGCCGAGCTTAAGAACCAACTCGATGAGTCCTTGAAAAAGGGTTTCATCCGTCCTAGTTCCTCTCCTTGGGCTTGCCCCGTCCTCTTCGTCAAGAAGAAGGATGGAACGGATCGGATGGTTGTAGATTACCGACCTGTCAACTTGGTCACTATCAAGAACAAGTATCCGCTTCCCAGGATCAACGATCTGTATGATCAGCTCGCTGGATCCTCAGTCTTTTCCAAGATGGATTTGAGGTTGGGCTACCATCAAATCAAAATCAAAAACGGGGACATTCCCAAAACGGCCTTTGTTACTCGTTATGGCCAATACGAGTACACCGTTATGTCCTTCGGTTTAACCAATGCCCCAGCCACCTTCTCTCGGTTAATGAACTCGGTCTTCATAGAGTATTTGGATAAATTCGTCGTAGTATACCTCGATGATATACTCATCTACTCCAAGAGTGAGGAAGAACATGCCGAACATCTAAGGCTGGTATTGACGAAACTTCGAGAGCATCGCCTTTATGCCAAATTCTCCAAGTGTGAATTTTGGTTGCCAGAAGTGACCTATCTAGGCCATGTAATCTCTGGTAAGGGTATTGCTGTCAATCCCGAGCGAGTTCAAGCTGTCCTTGATTGGACTCCACCTGAGACGGTCAAGCAAGTTCGGAGCTTCCTTGGCTTAGCGAGCTATTGTCGCCGCTTCGTCGAGAATTTCTCCAAGGTTGCTAAACCTCTAACTGAACTCCTCAAGAAAGATAAAAAGTTCGAGTGGACCCCACAGTGCGAGTTCAGCTTTCAGGAACTGAAAAGACGCCTGACATCTGCTCCCGTACTGGTACCACCAGATTTCTCCAAGGACTTTATTATCTATTGCGACGCCTCGCGACAAGGACTAGGTTGCATACTCATGCAAGATCGTCAGGTAATTGCCTATGCTTCACGGCAATTACACCCACATGAGGAAAACTATCCCACACATGATCTAGAGCTTGCAGCTGTAGTCCATGCACTTAAAACTTGGCGACATTACCTTCTCGGTAATCGTTGCGAGATCTTCACTGATCACCAAAGTTTGAAATATATCTTCACCCAACCGGATTTGAATCTCAGGCAAAGACGTTGGGTCGAGTTGATCTCGGATTACGACTTAGGAATAACTTACACCCCGGGCAAAGCCAATGTCATGGCTGATGCGCTAAGTCGTAAATCTTATTGTAACAACCTGATGTTACAACAAAGTCAACCACTTCTCCACGAGGAATTTCGTAAGCTTAACCTTCACATTGTTCCTCAGGATTCCTATCCACCCTGGTGGCGAAACCTACCCTTACGGATCAGATCATCAAGGCACAGAAGGTAGATCCGGGAATCTCCCGTATTAAGAGAAACATTAAGAAAGGAGTCGCGAATTGTTTCTCCGTTGATGATCAAGGTGTCTATACTTTGGAAACCGCTTAGTGGTTCCCAAAGCAAAACCTGAGGCGGCTGATCCTTAAGGAAGCTCATGAATCCCCTCTCACCATTCATCCCGGTAGTACTAAAATGTATCAAGACCTACGCCAGAGGTTTTGGTGGACTAGGATGAAGAGAGAAATTGCTCAATACATTGCTAACTGCGACGTTTGTCGTCGTGTTAAAGCAGAGCATCAACGGCCTGCTGGCACCCTTCAACCTTTGGCTATTCCTGAATGGAAATGGGATCAAATCAGTATGGATTTCATTACTGGGTTTCCCAGGACCAAGAGAGGGAATAATGCTACCTTCGTCGTGATCGATCGTCTTTCCAAAGTAGCCCACTTCCTACCCGTTTGTGAGAGTAGCACCGCTAGCCAGCTAGCTGACCTATACATCTCCCGAATAGTGTCTCTTCATGGTGTCCCATTGGAAATTAACTCAGACCGTGGGAGTCTCTTCACCTCTCGATTTTGGGAAAGTTTCCAAAATGCTATGGGAACTCGTCTCTCTTTTAGCACCGCCTTCCACCCCCAATCAAGTGGTCAAGTGGAGCGACTAAATCAAATTCTGGAGGATATGCTCCGAGCTTCTGTCATCTCATTCGGAATGGATTGGGAGAAATGCCTTCCATTCGCGGAGTTCGCTTATAACAATAGTTATCAAGCTAGCTTGGGCAAAGCTCCTTTCGAAGTTCTCTATGGACGAAAATGTCGAACGCCTCTTAACTGGTCAGAAACCGGGGAAAGACAACTCTTTGGCCCGGATATGATTCAGGAAGCAGAAGAGCAGGTTCGCGTTATTCGTGAGAAATTGAAAACAGCCCAATCTCGTCAAAAGAGCCAATATGACCGTAAACATAAGCTCATGACTTATGAAGTCGGCGAGAAGGCTTACCTTCGGGTTACTCCGTTAAAGGGAACCCATCGTTTCGGTATCAAAGGCAAATTGGCTCCTCGTTACATTGGACCCTTTCGCATTCTTGCCAAACGAGGAGAAGTTGCCTACCAATTGGAACTACCTCCGCATCTTTCCAGAGTTCACGATGTCTTCCACGTTTCTCAACTCAGGCGTTGCTTCGCGGATCCTATCCGTGGAGTGGACCACGAAACGCTTGATCTACAAGATAATCTCTCATATCGGGAATATCCCGTTCGTATCCTTGATCAAGCCGAGCGTACCACTCGACGCCATAAATATCAAGTTCTCAAGGTTCAATGGTCACCACCATTCCGAGAAAGAAGCCACTTGGGAAAGGGAGGATCGTCTTCACTCGAGTACCCCACCTTCTTCCCGGAGGATCCTAAATCTCGGGACGAGATTCTTTGAGTGGGGGTGAGTTGTCCACCCTAGCTGGTTCATGCATTAGAGTGTTCATCATGTCTACTTTTACAGAAACTTGAAATGGGGATGACAGAACCCCCAGCACCCCCTAGAAACAACTAGGGTTTACTAAAATTAATTTTCAATGAACCCAAATGCCCTTCACAAAATTTTCACCATTTCTGGATTGGGTTAAAACCCCTGGCAAAATGGTGCACTCTTTTCTAGGACATTCTGGATTCTTTGAATTAAATCATAAGTATTTGATTTGGGCATTTAAATGCTATAAAATATTTTAAATGCCCAAATAATTTTGATTAAGTGAGGGCTGTTGGAATAATCCCAACGAGAGCCACAATTATTTTCAGGGTTTTCCTAAATGAAATAGTATTTTTACTATTTCAAAACAAAAACAGAATAAATAGAAAACAGAAAAAGAGAGAGAGAGAGAGAGAGAGAGAGAGAAAGGAAACTAACTTGGCAAAGCCACTAGCCGGCCCACCTTGCGGCCCAGCACTGTGCTGGCCCATGCCAGCCAGCTGCTTCATCCCCGCCAGGTAGGCAGGGAGGTGACGCCGGCGTGCGCGAGCTCGCCAGCGCGTCAGCTGCTTGCCGCCCTCGCCCCTGGACACCTAGGTGAGCTCCACGTCGCCGCCCCGACCCCGCAGACACCTCGCTCACTCCTCTGCCTCTCTCCCTCGCACTCTCCCACCATGGCCGACGCCCCTGCCGACGCACCGTCGATGTAGCCGCGTCCGTCGTCGTCCCCGCGTCGTGTCACCGTGTCCACGAGCTCCGCCGTTGTCGACTACGTCGAGCAGGCCGAGCCCCGAGCGCTCACCCGCTCTGGAGTCGCCCCAACCCCGTCTTCCCCAACTCCAGCCACCGGAGATCCCCTTCGCCTTCACCGCAGCACCAGCTCGTCCCTGACCTTGCCGTCTGCCTCGACGTGACCCCCCGTGAGCTCAGCCACCTCCACATCCTCTCTGTTTGCCTTCTCGAGCACCGCAGCGACCGCACCAAGCTCGGCCGCACCCGCCGCCGCCACCGCACGTCGCCGTCGTGGCCACAGCCATGTTGGCTCGCAACCGAGCATGTCATCATCTTCACCATACTCGCAGGAGCCCGTAGCACCCCCGCACGCTCCTCGTCGTGCCTCCTAGCGGCTAGTTCGACCTCGCCCAAACTCCGACAGCCGCAACGCTCGTCGCCGGCGTTGTTTCCGGCGACCCTGAGCCCAACCATTGCCACCACTCGATGCGGCTCGCTCCCAGCTATGCGTAGGAGGTCTCCGCCGTCCATTTGCACGTCGGAGTGCAAAAACCGCACTGCCCCGACACGTCTGGCCTCGCCGGCGGCTAAACACCGGCGAGTTTGACTCCGCTGACCCAGTTTGACCCCCCCCCTAGGGTCACTCACGTGTGGGCCATGCCCCTGTTTAATTTAGAGTTAGATTAATTAAGCAAATTACTTTAGTTAATGGGTTGACTCACTAACATGTGGGCCCAGGCCCTAACTAACCTATATTAGTGCTAACAAAACACTAACTAACTCTGTTAGTTAGTTGTTACACTGATAGACGGGGCCCACTGGTCAGGTTTGACCTGGGCTGGCGCCTTTGACCTGCTAACGTCACCCTGATGAAATGCTGACGCAATAACTCAATTACTGGAATTATTCTTATATAGGAAATTCCAGAAACTATTACAAACTTCAAAAATTCATAACTTTTAATCTGTAACTCCAAATGCAAAGATTTATATATGAAATTTGATCAGAAAAATTCAATCTTTCCATCTGTAATGGTTTCATGCATGAAAAAACAATTTAACCTTACTGTTTAGGTGAAAAAAGCTAATACACTTATAATGCTTAAGAACATAAGCTTCGGACCCAAACCAACTTGTTTCACATTGCATTAGGCAAGACACCTCATATTGCCATGTCATAGCATGCATCATATTTTTGCATATTGCCATATGATGCTTGTGTTTTGTGGTGTCTTTCATGGTAGGTTCTGCCTCCGAGGATATCTCCGAGTATCCAACTGAAGGGCAGTACCCTACTACTACTCCATCAGGCAAGCAGCCCCATTGATCATATCGATACAATCCCATGTTCTCGCTTCTGCTCTCATTTACTGCATTAAGACAACAACGTTTCAAACTGTTGTAGTGATGCGATAGTTGAACCCTTATCCTCTGCATGACCTGGCATTGCCACAGTAACTAGATGAAACCCACTAGCATGTGTAGGAGTTGATTGAAACATGTGTGTGTTTCCTACCTTGCCATGCCTGCTATGCTTAGAGTTGTGTCAGGTCTGGTTCATCTGCGTGATGGGCCAGAGTGAAATGATTACGTCGGTAATGTGAGGGATGTGTTGAACATGATTTGGTAAAGGTATCGATGAGAGGCCATGTAGGAGTACATGGTGGGTTGTTTCATTGAGGCCGTCCTTAAGAACTGAGATCTGTATGTGTGATTCAAGAATCAGTTACTACCATACATTGGGCCCGAAACCAATGGACCCTCTCGGCTTCTTAATCACCCTAGTACTCTATCCAGGAGTTGCAACTAGTTTCTGGTGTTTGTAGGTTATGTGTTGGCGGCCGTGCGTAGCGCTGACCCTAGGGGTGGGCTATGATGCGGTAGATACACCGTGGCCGGGTATGCCGGGCGCCCGTTTGGCGTCTCGGGACCCTGTACACATCGTTCGGGGCCGTATGTGGAATCCTCGGCCGGACTCCCTGCGGATGGAACCTGGATAGGCGATAAACCTGGATTAGAGACTTGAGTGTTTAGGTAGGCCGTGGCCGACACCCTCATTGGGCTTCCGCTTGAAGGTTGCCGAGTACATGTCGTGTAAATGACAATAAGTGGTGAGAGCGTGTATGAAGAAGTACACCCCTGCAGGGTTAACATCATCTATTCGAATAGCCGCGTCCGCGGTAAAGGACTACTTGGTTGCCTATACAATTCATAGACAAGTTAATGGTTACTACTAAAAGACTCAAGATAATTGTGAGTACCGAGGATAGCCCTCTCGTAGGATGACGAGGGAGGATCCCCGATGGAGTATTGTGTTGGTGATTAGTGGACTCGTGTGCGAAAACTACTTTACAGTGGTGTCTCGTAGGATTGCTTAGCCAAGAGTCAAAGATGGCTTGCTGCAATAACTCCACCACCTTCTTGAGAATGAGAATGTATAGTAGCATCTGTTGTAAGACTTGCTGAGTACCTTTGTACTCATGTTGCTTTAATTATTGTTTTTAGACGACAACACCGCCCCATCCGATGGGTTTTACGTAGACCTCGACGTCGATGAGTAACTTGCCACCCAGGTGGTGATTCTAGCCATGGAGGGCCCTATGTAGATAGACAGGCTTCGACAAGCCTTCTTTCTTTCTAGTGTCTGTACTCAGACTTATTTGCTTCCGCATGTGCTTGTATGCTTGTATGACTTGAGTGTCGGGTCTTGTGACCCCTACCTGTATGAACATGTTATGTATGGCTCTCCGGAGCCTTTAAATAAAGTACTTGAGTTGTAGAGTTTTGTTGTGATGCCATGTTGTATTTATACATATCGAGCATATTGTGTGTATGATTGAAATGCTTGGTATGTGTGGGATCCGACAATCTAGTTGTTTATCCTTGGCAGCCTCTCTTATGGGGAAATGTAGTCTAGTGCTCCTTGAGCCATAGTACTCTGCTACAGCCCAGTTCACCGGAGTCCTGCTAGCCCAGCACTACTACTCAGGACACTTGACTGGCCGGCATGTGTTTCACTTCGTTCATATGTCTGTCCCTTCGGCGAAATGTCACGCAGTGACATCCGGAGTCCTTCCTAGCCTGCTATAGCCCGGGGTCCCCAGAGTCCTGTTAGCCTAGTGCTACAGCCCGGATTCACACGCTGTTGACCGACATGCTCGATGTGATTCATGTATGCCTGTCCCCATAGGTCTGTGCCGCTTTGGGTTCATGACTAGCCATGTCAGCCCGGGTTCTCTGTCGTATGGATGCTAGCGACACTATCATATATGTGAGCCAAAAGGCGCAAACGGTCCCGGGCCTTGGTAAGGCGACACCCGTGGGGATACCGTGCGTGAGGCCGCAAAGTAATATGAGGTGTTACCGGCTAGATTGATGCGACTTGGAATCGGGGTCCTGACACCGGACTAACAGTGTTTTTAGCAGAATTGCCATGGTGTTATTTATGTGCAGAAACAAAAGTTCTCGGAACGACCTGAAACTTCATGGAACGTCTTTTTGGAAATAATAAAAAATCCTTGCAAAAGATGAAGACCAGGGGGGCACACCCTATCCATGAGGGTGGGGCGCACCTGCCCCCCTGGGCACGCCCCCTACCTCGTGGGCCCCCTGGAGCTCCTCGGACCTCAACTTCAACTCTATATATTTGCTATCAGGGAGAAAAAATCAAAGAGAAGGATTCATCACGTTTTACGATACGGAGCCACCACCAAGCCCTAAAACCTCTCGGGAGGGCTGATCTGGAGTCCGTTCGGGGCTCCGGAGAGGGGAATCCGTCGCCATCGTCATCATCAACCTTCCTCCATCACCAATTTCATGATGCTCACCCCCGTGCGTGAGTAATTCCATCGTAGGCTTGTTGGACGGTGATGGGTTGGATGAGATCTATCATGTAATCGAGTTAGTTTTGTTAGGGTTTGATCCCTAGTATCCACTATGTTCTAAGATTGATGTTGTTATGACTTTGCTATGCTTAATGCTTGTCACTAGGGCCCGAGTGCCATGATTTCAGATCTGAACCTATTATGTTTTCATCAATATATGAGAGTTCTTGATCCTATCTTGCAAGTCTATAGTCACCTATTATGTGTTATGATCCGTTAACCCCGAAGTGACAATAATCGGGATACTTACCAGTGATGACCGTAGTTTGAGGAGTTCATGTATTCACTATGTGTTAATGCTTTGTTCCGGTGCTCTATTAAAAGGAGGCCTTAATATCCCTTAGTTTCCATTAGGACCCCGCTGCCACGGGAGGGTAGGACAAAAGATGTCATGCAAGTTCTTTTCCATAAGCACGTATGACTATATTCGGAATACATGACTACATTACATTGATGAATTGGAGCTAGTTCTGTGTCACCCTAGGTTATGGCTATTACATGATGAACCACATCCGGCATAATTCTCTATCACCAATCCATTGCCTACGAGCTTTCCATATATTGTTCTTAGCTTATTTATTTTTCCATTGCTATTGCTATCATCACTACAAAATACCAAAACCATTACTTTTGCTACCGTTACCACTACTATCATATTACTTTGCTACTAAATACTTTGCTGCAGATATTAAGTTTCCAGGTGTGGTTGAATTGACAACTCAACTGCTAATACTTGAGAATATTCTTTGGCTCCCCTTGTGTCGAATCAATAAATTTGGGTTGAATACTCTACCCTCGAAAACTGTTGCGATCCCCTATACTTCTGGGTTATCAAGACTTTTTTCTGGTGCCGTTATCGGGGAGCATAGCTCTATTCTTTGAGTCACTTGGGATTTATATCTGCTTATCATTATGAAGAACTTGAGTGATCCAAAAACCAAGATTTATCCCTCAACTATGAGGGGAGGTAAGGAACTGCCATCTAGCTCTGCACTTGATTCACCTTCTGTTTTGAGTAAGCTTGCGACACCTAAACCTGCTTCTGCTATTCGTTCTGATATGTTGCATGTTATTGATGATGCCACTTCTGCTATGGATGATACTTATGATGAAACTACTTATATGCTTGATACTACTGTGCCACTTGGTGAATTTCTTGATGAATAACTTGCTAGGGTTAGAGAGAATGAAATTATTGAAATGGATAACATTGATGAAAGTGATGATGAAGACTCTCCCCCTAATGAATATGAATCACCTGTTATTCCTGAGGGTTATGTTTTTGAAAAAGAAGCTGCTCTAGCTATTTTAGCTTGCAAAGATAGATATGAGCTCAAGAGGTTATTAGCTAAATGGAAGCGGCAATCTCTTAATGCTAGAATGAAACCTGACCCTACTTTTGCTACTTCACCTATGCATGTTACTGATAAGGACTATGAATTCTCTATTGATCCTGATATAGTTACTTTGGTTGAATCTGATCCTTTTCATGGCTATGAATCTGAAACTGTTGTGGCACACCTTACTAAATTAAATGATATAGCCACCGTTCGGCCAAAGGATATAGTCCCGCTGTCCGGCCAAAGGATATAGTCTGGTTGTCCCGAGACCCCTGATACGTCTCCAACGTATCTACTTTTCAAAACACTTTTGCCCTTGTTTTGGACTCTAACTTGCATGATTTGAATGGAACTAACCCGGACTGACGTTGTTTTCACCAGAATTACCATGGTGTTATTTATGTGCAGGAGCAAACGTTCTCGGAATGACCTGAAACTTCACGGAGCCTGTCGGTGTCAAAACTGGCGGATCTCGGGTAGGGGGTCCCGAACTGTGCGTCAGATGGTAACAGGAGGCAGGGGACACAATGTTTTACCCAGGTTCGGGCCCTCTTGATGGAGGTAAAACCCTACGTCCTGCTTGATTAATATTGATGATATGGGTAGTACAAGAGTAGATCTACTGCGAGATCGGAGAGGCTAAACCCTAGAAGCTAGCCTATGGTATGAGTGTATATTCGTCCTATGGACTAAAACCCTCTGGTTTATATAGACACCGGAGAGGGCTAGGGTTACACAGAGTCGGTTACAATGGGAGGAGATCTACATATCCGTATTGCCAAGCTTTCCTTCCACGCCAAGGAAAGTCCCATCCGGACACGGGACGAAGTCTTCAATCTTGTATCTTCATAGTCCAAGAGTCCGGCTAAAGGTTATAGTCCGGCTATCCGGACACCCCCTAATCCAGGACTCCCTCAGTAGCCCCTGAACCAGGCTTCAATGACGATGAGTCCGGCACGCAGATTGTCTTCGGCATTGCAAGGCGGGTTCCTCCTCCAAATACTTCATAGAAGATTTTGAACACAAGGATAGTGTCCGTCTCTGCAAAATAAGTTCCACATACCACCGTAGAGAGAATAATATTTCCACAAATCCAATTTGCTGACCTGTTTTAGCAACAGGACATTAGTCACGGCCCGGTGATTATTCGAACCATTTCCTTTAACTAGCCCTGCACATAACGCGAGGCAGTTTTTTTGACACGTCTTGTCAAAGCAGAGATCGTGCCCCCTTACTACGGGATTCTCATCAATACAGGCGTGGGTAACCCAACCGCACCATCGATTATGGCACTTGGGGGACGAGCGAGTTTTACCAGGCTAGTGGGGACGCTTAGTTTTATCCGCCCATATAAAGGGATAAGGATTCACCCTTTCATCCACGCCTTCTTCCTCCTTTGCTCATCCGTTTTCGCACACTCAAGCTCTAGCGCCCAAGTCCGCACTTCCCACCTCAACCTTCTCCAACCATGTCCGGAGCGGGAGGCAGATGGATGGTCTCCTCTGTCATGGAGGGAGACATCAAGAAGCCGAGGAGAGCCGGATACCTGCCCGACGACATTGGGCACCGGCTCCCAGATGAGGGGCAGCTCATCCCCACCCCCGGGCCCCATGAGAGGGTAGTGTTCCTTACCCATTTCCTCCGCGGGCTGGGATTCCCTCTCCACCCATTCATCCGGGGGCTCATGTTCTACTACGGCCTGGATTTCCATGATCTGGCCCCGAATTTCATCCTCAATATCTCAGCGTTTATCATCGTGTGCGAGGCCTTCCTCCACATCAAACCCCACTTCGGCTTATGGTTGAAGACCTTCAATGTCAAGCCGAAGGTTGTGGGCGGCCGCCAGGCGGAGTGCGGAGGCGCCATGGTGGGCAAGATGCCCAATGTTACATGGCTTGAGGGCTCCTTTGTGGATAAAGGGGTGGCAATCGGGGTGGTCCTACATCACCGAGCCGCATGACCTTGTATGGGCAGCAGCCCCCGAGTTCCGATCTGGCATCCCCACGCGGCTCACATCCTGGAAAGATAAGGGTCTGTCCTGGGGTAGTTCGGGAGAGCTGACTGGACTCCAAACATGTATTCAAAACATGGTGAACAAGAAGCTCAAACTCGTCAACATGGTCCAGGTCATGCTCCACCGCCGGATCCTCCCGTGCCAACTACGGGACTTCAACTTGTGGGAGTTCGACCCGGCGCAGCACCGAACTCTGAACAGGCTCTTCGATACAACTCACGAAGATGCCTGGAGGGTGCTGTTCAAAAGCGCCGAGGTCCCCCCTCCCATTACTGAGGATCGCGGATTCAGCGTGAAGCGCCAAGCCAGTGCGGTAAGCTGCTTTACCTTTCACAGGATAATTTTTTATAGATTGACTCCATGCGGGATCTAAACTCCCGTACCTTTGACAGGACTGGCAGGAGACGACCGGACAGATCGACTGTCCGGCTCCTTTGCCTGATGGCCCAGCGGACGCTCTTCTGGCGAAGATGCTGATTCCGGCTCCTTATATGGTGCCGAAGAAGACCAAGAAGGCCAAGGGAACCCGAAAGAGTTCCCGACGCCAGGCGTCGTCGGACTCACCATCCGATGACTCTGCGGCGCACTCCTCCCCCGAAGACAAGGAAGAAGAAGAAGATGCTCCCCCTCCAGCTGGGGGAGATAAGAAAAGGAAGGCCGCCCCAACTGGGGGGCGAAGGGTCCAAGAAGGGAAGGACTCTCCTTCCGGACAGTTCCACCGTCGCCGACGAAGGCGAAGACGAGTGGTTGCCCAGGGCCAAGCCCCTGGGGAGATCGTAAGTATTCGGATACCAGAGTAACTCATAACATTCATTTGTCGCACTGCTTTCCCTAACGCTGAACATAATTATGCAGGCCGCCACAGGCCAGTATCGATGTATCATCGGACGGCTCCCTGGGCTCGTCGGACATGGATAGCGATCCAGTTCCGACCGCCACCTCCCCTCATCCTGCTGACGACGCCGAGGTGCTGTCTCAAGAGGCACCGGGTCGAGGGGAGACAGTCCCGGAGGCGCCTCAAGGCGACCGTCCAGACTCTAGGAGCCGAGGGGACGGGGCCCCTAAGAGCTACGAGTTCGGCCCTCAGTCGGACACCGCGCCGGAACCTCCAGTGGTTCCGAGCTCGGGCAGGCGGCCTCCTTCTAAGAGGGGCAAGACGCCTGTGCCGGTGACCTCTGTCCATCCAGAGGCGCTGGACGATCTGCCGGAAGCGCTTCACAGCGCTTCCATCGACGAGGAGCACCGTGGTGTTATGAATGCGGTAGTCCAGAAGGTTCGGTCTGCCAAGAGCGGATTGACTAAAGCCTGTGCCAGCCTTCTAACAGGCTTTGAGGTAAGTGTTTTAAAATGTAGTAAAAATATTACCGCATAGACAGTAGCCCCTGATGCTTTGTTTGGTGTTCACAAAGAAAAGCCGGACAAAGGATCAAATAATATCGCAGGAGTCTAATATAAGTATGTCAATATGCATATGCAGGCTTCGCTCCTGGTGTCCTCCACACTGACTGCGGAGGTCGCCGTACTGAAGCAGGACCTCGAGGGGTCCAGGAAAGAGCTCGGCCTTGCCAAGAGGCAGCTCAAGGAGAACAAGGGTAAGTAATACCCTGTCTATAGATATGTATATATATAAAAGAAGACGCGATTGCGAAATGACAGGATCATCGTATATTTGCCAGGGGCCACGACCGAGGTGGCGACCCTGAAGCAAGCGCTAACCAAGACCGAAGATAAAGCAGCCAAGGAGCGCACCGAGCGGGAAAAAGAAGAGGCTCGGGTGGGCGAGGTGCAGCAAGAGCTCCAGGCTCTCGTGGCGAAGCATGAGGCGTTGCATCTTGACTCGAAGACGCGAGAGTCTGAGCTTGTCGCGGCCCTCGAGAGGGCAAAAAGTGCCAAGGCCGAAGCCCAAAAGGCCCTCCAGGAGATCGACGCAATGAAGAAGATAACGACGGGTAACGCATTCTATATGCAGAGCAAGCATGTAAAAGTAAATTACCGATTACTTACCCGGATTCGGAGCTCTCCAGGAGCATTCGCAGATTTGCCCCGCAGCGTGTCAGATGCCGCACAATTTTACCAGGCCGAGGAGGGAAACTCAACGGAGAAGTTGTTCTGGTCTTAGTATACTGGGACCGAACACCCGATGCCTCTGAGCGACCAGCTAAAGCAGATGGTCGAGCTGCACAAGGCGGCCGAAGAGGCCATGAAGGGCTTTATAGTCCGGCTATGGCCTGGCGACGCCCTTCCGAACAGCTACTTCAGCCTGGTGAGGCGGCTTGTAGATGCCTGCCAACGGCTAGAGGTCGTCAAGTGGTCCGCCTGCATTGAAGGTGCACGTCGGGCTTTCGCCCATGTGAAATTGCAGTGGGTCAAGCTAGACGCCGTGAAGCTGATCAAGGAGGGGCCGCCGCAGGGCAAGGAGCATCGCACCCCCGAAATTTATTATGAGGGTGTCCTGAAGGGTGCCCGTCTTGTGGCGGACAAATGTTCAAAGGATGTAATATTTGAGTAAACTTGCTCGTGTGATCCTGTATGATGAAAACTTGTTTCATATGCGCTATGCAACGCTGGTGTGAACTTAAAATATTACCTTCTGTTTGGTCGTTTATCAATTTGGGAGATGGCTAATCCTCGGCTTATGCCCCCATGCCATGAGTGCTGGGGTGTTCGGGATAAACCTGAGCACTTTTGTTCCCATGTTTGGGTCCTTCGAGGGAGGTGCTCAGCACAACGAATAAGGCAACCGGACTAATAATGCTTTATCACTCTCACTTAGCCATAGAATTCTATAACTTTAAATTTCAGCGAAGCCCCTGGTATTCGAAAGGCCGAATTCGGGGCGCGATACATGCCTTTAAGCTGGACAGGGCCGGCCCCTCGCTCTAAGCGGCATAAGTCTTTAGGGACTCGAAAACCTCGCCGAACAGCGACCAGTCTCTCGCCTTATCATGATAGTCAGTTTTAGCTTTCTCTACTGAGGTGCTGAACCCAGCAGAACCGGGGCACAAGCGCAGTAATTCTCCTAGCGCTACCTTAGCCGATAGAGCGGAACGTAAAGTACCAAAACATAGGAGCCGGGCAAACCCAACATTTGACCAAAGACATTATTCGGAGCTGATGCATATAATGCTATAAGTTCGGGGTGCCGCACTTGTGAAAGTGTTCGGACTTTTCACACCATATTGTGGGGTACGTAAGCCCCTGGTGTATTGGCCGTACCAAAGTGTACGGTTGCAAGGCGTCATTAATGAACACATAGATATATATATATACAACAAGAATGCAATAATAGTCGTGATGTTATGCATTGTTTATTCAAAAAGGTGCATTAAAGCAGAATGATACAGATAGTGCGATAAGCAAAGAGTGGGACTATGTCCCTTCCAAGGGCAAGCTGAGGAATAGTATTAAATCAAATATTTCACTCGTTATTGTAATCCACCTGGGAATTCTGTGGTGTGACATAGCTTTCTGCCTCCTTGGTTGCTGCATCATGTGTTCGGCAATAGTGCTGTCGGACAGGGTTTCCAGAGATTAAGGTCCTAAAAAAAGAGAAAAATAACCAAACGGGAAGCCCCTAGTGCGGTTTAAGCCGCGTCTTGGGGCGTGCCGCAGTTGTGCCCCCCTCCCTACCTATGCCCATGGTATTTTTAATGCGTAATTATGTACGTGTGGCACGAGTTTCGCCGTTGGGTTGGGATTGGGGTGGGCACCGTATTGCTACGCGAGCTCAAATCGCGCCAGGCGGTCTATTTGCCGATTGCTCCGAGCACGCTTGAAGGTGTCCGGGTCTTGAAACGCCGAACTGGTGGATTGCCTTGAGAGGTTGTTTTGCGCTTCTGCTGCGAGGGCCGCAGTGTGCTCCTCTGTTCAAAGAGAACGCTCTGTGTTTCCATTGACTGTAATAACCCCGCGAGGTCCTGGCATCTTGAGCTTGAGGTATGCATAATGCGGTAGCGCACTGAATCTCGCAAATGCGGTTCGCCCGAGCAGTGCATGATAACCACTGCGGAACAGGACTATATCGAAGATTAACTCTTCGCTTTGGAAGTTATCCGGGGATCCGAAGAACACTTCCAATGTAATTGAGCCTGTGCAATGGGCCTCTACGCCTGGAATGACGCCCTTGAAGGTCATTTTTGTGGGTTTCATCCTTGAGGGGTCTATACCCATTTTCCGCACTGTGTCCTGATAAAGCAAGTTCGGGCTGCTGCCGCCATCCATAAGGACTCGAGTGAGGTGAAATCCGTCAATGATTGGGTCCAATGTTGGGGAACGTAGTAATTTCAAAAAAATTCCTACGCACACGCAAGATCATGGTGATGTATAGCAACGGGAGGGGAGAGTATGATCTACGTACCCTTGTAGATCGCAATGGAAGCGTTGACACAACATAGAGGAAGTAGTTGTACGTCTTCCCGATCTGACCGATCCAAGCACCGTTACTCCGGCACCTCCGAGTTCTTAGCACACGTACAGCTCGATGACGCTCCCCGGGCTCCGATCCAGCAAAGCTTCGGGGATGAGTTCCGTCAGCACAACGGCATGGTGACGATAATGATGTTCTACCGACACAGGGCTTCGCCTAAGCACTAAAACGATATGACCGAGGTGGAATATGGTGGAGGGGGGCACCGCACACGGCTATTTCGAGACTCCTCGTCATGTTCGTGATCATATCCGGGACTCCGAACTAACTTCGGTACATCAAAATGCATAAACTCATAATAACTGTCATCGTAACGTTAAGCGTGCGGACCCTACGGTTCGAGAACAATGTAGACATGACTAAGACAAATCTCCGGTCAATAACCAATAGCGGGACCTGGATGCCCATATTGGCTCCTACATATTCTACGAAGATCTTTATCGGTCAGACCGCATAACAACATACGTTGTTCCCTTTGTCATCGGTATGTTACTTGCCCGAGATTCGATCGTCGGTATCCAATACCTAGTTCAATCTCGTTACCGGCAAGTCTCTTTACTCGTTCCGTAATACATCATCTCACAACTAACATATTAGTTGTAATGCTTGCAAGGCTTATGTGATGTGCATTACCGAGAGGGCCCAGAGATACCTCTCCGACAATCGGAGTGACAAATCCTAATCTTGAAATACGCCAACCCAACATCTACCTTTGGAAACACCTGTAATGCTCCTTTATAATCACCCATTTACGTTGTGACATTTGGTAGCACCCAAAGTGTTCCTCTGGCAAACGGGAGTTGCATAATCTCATAGTCATAGGAACATGTATAAGTCATGAAGAAAGCAATAGCAACATACTAAACGATCGGGTGCTAAGCTAATGGAATGGGTCATGTCAATCAGATCATTCACCTAATGATGTGACCTCGTTAATCAAATAACAACTCTTTGTTCATGGTTAGGAAACATAACCATCTTTGATTAACGAGCTAGTCAAGTAGAGGCATACTAGTGACACTCTGTTTGTCTATGTATTCACACATGTATTATGTTTCCGGTTAATACAATTCTAGCATGAATAATAAACATTTATCATGATATAAGGAAATAAATAATAAATTTATTATTGCCTCTAGGGCATATTTCCTTCAGTCTCCCACTTGCACTAGAGTCAATAATCTAGATTACACAGTAATGATTCTAACACCCATGGAGTCTTGGTGCTGATCATGTTTTTCTCGTGGAAGAGGCTTAGTCAACGGGTCTGTAATATTCAGATCTGTACGTATCTTGCAAATCTCTATGTCTCCCACCTGGACTAGATCCCGGATGGAATTGAAGCGTCTCTTGATGTGCTTGGTTCTTTTGTGAAATCTGGATTCCTTTGCCAAGGCAATTGCACCAGTATTGACACAAAAGATTTTCATTGGACCCGATGCACTAGGTATGACACCTAGATCGGATATGAACTCCTTCATCCAGACTCCTTCATTTGCTGCTTCTGAAGCAGCTATGTACTCCGCTTCACATGTAGATCCCGCTACGACGCTTTGTTTAGAATTGCACCAACTGACAGCTCCACCGTTTAATGTAAACACGTATCCGGTTTGCGATTTAGAATCGTCTGGATCAGTGTCAAAGCTTGCGTCAACATAACCATTTACGATGAGCTCTTTGTCACCTCCATATACGAGAAACATATCCTTAGTCCTTTTCAGGTATTTCAGGATGTTCTTGACCGCTGTCCAGTGATCCATTCCTGGATTACTTTGGTACCTCCCTGCTAAACTTATAGCAAGGCACACATCAGGTCTGGTACACAGCATTGCATACATGATAGAGCCTATGGCTGAAGCATAGGGAACATCTTTCATATTCTCTCTATCTTCTGCAGTGGTCGGGCATTGAGTCTTACTCAACTTCACACCTTGTAACACAGGCAAGAACCCTTTCTTTGCTTGATCCATTTTGAACTTTTTCAAAATCTTGTCAAGGTTGCTTTGTGAAAGTCCAATTAAGCGTCTTGTTCTATCTCTATAGATCTTTATGCCTAATATGTAAGCAGCTTCATCGAGGTCTTTCATTGAAAAACTCTTATTCAAGTATCCCTTTATGCTATCCAGAAATTCTATATTATTTCCAATCAGTAATATGTCATCCACATATAATATCAGAAATGCTACAGAGCTCCCACTCACTTTCTTGTAAATACAGGCTTCTCCGAAAGTCTGTATAAAACCAAATGCTTTGATCACACTACCAAAGCGTTTATTCCAACTCCGAGAGGCTTGCACCAGTCCATAAATGGATCGCTGGAGCTTGCACACTTTGTTAGCTCCCTTTGGATCGACAAAACCTTCTGGTTGCATCATATACAACTCTTCTTCCAGAAATCCATTCAGGAATGCAGTTTTGACATCCATCTGCCAAATTTCATAATCATAAAAAGCGGCAATTGCTAACATGATTCGGACAGACTTAAGCATCGCTACGGGTGATAAGGTCTCATCGTAGTCAATCCCTTGAACTTTCCGAAAACCTTTTGCGACAAGTCGAGCTTTGTAGACAGTAATATTACCGTCAGCGACAGTCTTCTTCTTGAAGATCCATTTATTCTCAATTGCTTGCCGATCATCGGGCAAGTCAACCAAAGTCCATACTTTGTTCCCATACATGGATCCCATCTCAGATTTCATGGCTTCAAGCCATTTTGCGGAATCTGGGCTCACCATTGCTTCTTCATAGTTCGTAGGTTCATCATGATCTAGTAGCATGACTTCCAGAACAGGATTACTGTACCACTCTGGCGCGGATCTCACTCTGGTTGATCTACGAGGTTTAGTAGTATCTTGATCTGAAGTTTCATGATCATCATCATTAGCTTCCTCACTAACTGGTGTAGGTGTCACTGAAACAGTTTTCTGTGATGTACTACTTTCCAATAAGGGAGCAGGTACAGTTACCTCGTCAAGTTCTACTTTCCTCCCACTCACTTCTTTCGAGAGAAACTCCTTCTCCAGAAAGTTTCCGAATTTAGCAACAAAAGTCCTGCCTTCGGATCTGTGATAGAAGGTGTATCCAATAGTTTCCTTTGGATATCCTATGAAGACACATTTCTCCGATTTGGGTTCGAGCTTATCAGATTGAAGCTTTTTCACATAAGCATCGCAGCCCCAAACTTTCATAAACGGCAACTTTGGTTTCTTGCCAAACCATAGTTCATAAGGAGTCGTCTCAATGGATTTTGATGCTGCCCTATTTAACGTGAATGCGGACGTCTCTAGAGCGTATCCCCAAAACGATAGCGGTAAATCAGTAAGAGACATCATAGATCGCACCATATCCAGTAAAGTACGATTACGACGTTCGGACACACCATTACGCTGTGGTGTTCCGGGTGGCGTGAGTTGCGAAACTATTCCACATTTTTTCAAATGTACACCGAACTCGTAACTCAAATATTCTCCTCCACGATCAGATCGTAGAAACTTTATTTTCTTGTTACGATGATTTTCAACTTCACTCTGAAATTCTTTGAACTTTTCAAACGTTTCAGACTTATGTTTCATTAAGTAGATATACCCATATCTGCTTAAGTCATCTGTGAAGGTGAGAAAATAACGATATCCGCCACGAGATTCAATATTCATCGGACCACATACATCTGTATGTATGATTTCCAACAAATTTGTTGCTCTCTCTATCGTACCGGAGAACGGTGTTTTAGTCATCTTGCCCATGAGGCACGGTTCGCAAGTACCAAGTGATTCATAATCAAGTGGTTCCAAAAGTCCATCAGTATGGAGTTTCTTCATGCGCTTTACACCGATATGACCTAAACGGCAGTGCCACAAATAAGTTGCACTATCATTATCAACTCTGCATCTTTTGGCTTCAACACTATGAATATGTGTATTACTACTATCGAGATTCAATAAGAATAGACCACTCTGCAAGGGTGCATGACCATAAAAGATATTACTCATATAAATAGAACAACCATTATTCTCTGATTTAAATGAATAACCGTCTCGCATTAAACAAGATCCAGATATAATGTTCATGCTCAACACTGGCACCAAATAACAATTATTTAGGTCTAATACTAATCCCGAAGGTAGATGTAGAGGTAGCGTGCCGACCGCGATCACATCGACTTTGGAACCGTTTCCCACGCACATCGTCACCTTGTCCTTAGCCAATCTTCGCTTAATCCGTAGTCCCTGTTTCGAGTTGCAAATATTAGCAACAGAACCAGTATCAAATACCCAGGTGCTACTGCGAGCATTAGTAAGGTACACATCAATAACATGTATATCGCATATACCTTTGTTCACCTTGCCATCCTTCTTATCCGCCAAATACTTGGGGCAGTTCCGCTTCCAGTGACCAGTCTGCTTGCAGTAGAAGCACTCAGTTTCAGGCTTAGGTCCAGACTTGGGTTTCTTCTCTTGAGCAGCAACTTGCTTGCTGTTCTTCTTGAAGTTCCCCTTCTTATTCCCTTTGCCCTTTTTCTTGAAACTAGTGGTCTTGTTGACCATCAACACTTGATGCTCCTTTTTGATTTCTACCTCCGCAGCTTTCAGCATTGCGAAGAGCTCGGGAATAGTCTTATTCATCCCTTGCATATTATAGTTCATCATGAAGCTCTTGTAGCTTGGTGGCAGTGATTGGAGAATTCTATCAATGACGCAATCATCTGGAAGATTAACTCCCAATTGAATCAAGTGATTATTATACCCAGACATTTTGAGTATATGCTCACTGACAGAATTGTTCTCCTCCATCTTGCAGCTATAGAATTTATTGGAGACTTCATATCTCTCAATCCGGGCATTTGCTTGAAATATTAACTTCAACTCCTGGAACATCTCATATGCTCCATGACGTTCGAAACGTCGTTGAACTCCCGATTCTAAGCCGTAAAGCATGGCACACTGAACTATCGAGTAGTCATCAGCTTTGCTCTGCCAGACGTTCATAACATCTGGTGTTGCTCCAGCAGCAGGCCTGGCACCCAGCGGTGCTTCCAGGACATAATTCTTCTGTGCAGCAATGAGGATAATCCTCAAGTTACGGACCCAGTCCGTGTAATTGCTACCATCATCTTTCAACTTTGCTTTCTCAAGGAACGCATTAAAATTCAACGGAACAACAGCACGAGCCATCTATCTACAATCAACATAAACAAGCAAGATACTATCAGGTACTAAGTTCATGATAAATTTAAGTTCAATTAATCATATTACTTAAGAACTCCCACTTAGATAGACATCCCTCTAATCTTCTAAGTGATCACGTGATCCAAATCAACTAAACCATGTCCGATCATCACGTGAGATGGAGTAGTTTCATTGGTGAACATCACTATGTTGGTCATATCTAGTATATGATTCACGCTCGACCTTTCGGTCTCCGTGTTCCGAGGCCATATCTGTATATGCTTGGCTCGTCAAGTATAACCTGAGTATTCCGCGTGTGCAACTGTTTTGCACCCGTTGTATTTGAACGTAGAACCTATCACACCCGATCATCACGTGGTGTCTCAGCACGAAGAACTTTCGCAACGGTGCATACTCAGGGAGAACACTTCTTGATAATTTAGTGAGAGATCATCTTATAATGCTACCGTCAATCAAAGCAAGATAAGATGCATAAAATATAAACATCACATGCAATCAATATAAGTGATATGATATGGCCATCATCATCTTGTGCTTGTGATCTCCATCTTCGAAGCACCGTCATGATCACCATCGTCACCGGCGCGACACCTTGATCTCCATCGTAGCATCGTTGTCGTCTCGCCAATCTTATGCTTCCACGACTATCGCTATCGCTTAGTGATAAAGTAAAGCATTACATCGCGATTGCATTGCATACAATAAAGTGACAACCATATGGCTCCTGCCAGTTGCCGATAACTCGGTTACAAAACATGATCATCTCATACAATAAAATTCAGCATCATGTCTTGACCATATCACATCACAACATGCCCTGCAAAAACAAGTTAGACATCCTCTACTTTGTTGTTGCAAGTTTTACGTGGCTGCTATGGGCTTAAGCAAGAACCAATCTTACCTACGCATCAAAACCACAACGATAGTTTGTCAAGTTGGTGTTGTTTTAACCTTTACAAGGACCGTGCGTAGCCACACTCGGTTCAACTAAAGTTGGAGAGACTGTCGCCCGCAAGCCACCTATGTGCAAAGCACGTCGGGAGAACCGGTCTCGCGTAAGCGTACGCGTAATGTCAGTCCGGGTCGCCTCATCCAACAATACCGCCGAACCAAAGTATGACATGCTGGTAAGCAGTATGACTTATATCGCCCACAACTCACTTGTGTTCTACTCGTGCATATAACATCAACATATAAAACCTAGGCTCGGATGCCACTGTTGGGGAACGTAGTAATTTCAAAAAAATTCCTACGCACACGCAAGATCATGGTGATGTATAGCAACGAGAGGGGAGAGTATGATCTACGTACCCTTGTAGATCGCAACGGAAGCGTTGACACAACATAGAGGAAGTAGTCGTACGTCTTCCCGATCCGACCGATCCAAGCACCGTTACTCCGGCACCTCTGAGTTCTTAGCACACGTACAGCTCGATGACGCTCCCCGGGCTCCGATCCAGCAAAGCTTCGGGGATGAGTTCCGTCAGCCCAACGGCGTGGTGACGATGATGATGTTCTACCGACGCAGGGCTTCGCCTAAGCACTACAACGATATGATCGAGGTGGAATATGGTGGAGGGGGGCACCGCACACGGCTAAGGAACGATCACGAAGATCAACTTGTGTGTTCTAGGGTGCCCTCCTGCCTCCGTATATAAAGGATCCAAGGGGGGGTGCGGCCGGCCTAGAGGAGGGCGCAGGAGGAGTCCTACTCCTACCGGGAGTAGGACTCCCCTCCCGTTTCCTTGTCCAAGTAGGAGAGAGGGGGGAGAGAATGAAAGGGGGGTGCCGCCCCTCCCTCCTTGTCCAATTCGGACTAGGGGGAGAGAGGGCGCGCGGCCTGCCCTGGCAGCCCCTTCCTCTTCTCCACTTTAGGCCCATGATGCCCATTAACCCCCCGGGGGGTTCCGGTAACCCCCCGGTGCTCTGGTTTTATCCGAAACTTCCCCGGAACCCTTCTGGTGTCCGAATATAGTCATCCAATATATCAATCTTTATGTCTCGACCATTTCGAGACTCCTCGTCATGTCCGTGATCATATCCAGGACTCCGAACTAACTTCGGTACATCAAAATGCATAAACTCATAATAACTGTCATCGTAACGTTAAGCGTGCGGACCCTACGGTTCGAGAACAATGTAGACATGACTGAGACAAATCTCCGGTCAATAACCAATAGCGGGACCTAGATGCCCATATTGGCTCCTACATATTCTACGAAGATCTTTATCGGTCAGACCGCATAACAACATACGTTGTTCCCTTTGTCATCGGTATGTTACTTGCCCGAGATTCGATCATCGGTATCCAATACCTAGTTCAATCTCGTTACCGGCAAGTCTCTTTACTCGTTCCGTAATACATCATCTCACAACTAACATATTAGTTGTAATGCTTGCAAGGCTTATGTGATGTGCATTACCGAGAGGGCCCAGAGATACCTCTCCGACAATCGGAGTGACAAATCCTAATCTTGAAATATGCCAACCCAACATCTACCTTTGGAAACACCTGTAATGCTCCTTTATAATCACCCATTTACGTTGTGACGTTTGGTAGCACCCAAAGTGTTCCTCTGGCAAACGGGAGTTGCATAATCTCATAGTCATAGGAACATGTATAAGTCATGAAGAAAGCAATAGCAACATACTAAACGATCGGGTGCTAAGCTAATGGAATGGGTCATGTCAATGAGATCATTCACCTAATGATGTGACCTCATTAATCAAATAACAACTCTTTGTTCATGGTTAGGAAACATAACCATCTTTGATTAACGAGCTAGTCAAGTAGAGGCATACTAGTGACACTCTGTTTGTCTATGTATTCACACATGTATTATGTTTCCGGTTAATACAATTCTAGCATGAATAATAAACATTTATCATGATATAAGGAAATAAATAATAACTTTATTATTGCCTCTAGGGCATACTTCCTTCATCCAGAACCAGTGCGGCGAATCCGCCATGACGGATACTAGTGGGATCGTCCCTACGATCGAAAGTGATCGGATAGGAGGACCATGGGTTGAATTTTGGGGCGACTGGCTCCAACGCATATAAGTCCCTAAGCGCACGCTTCCGCTCCCTCTTGGGGATGTGGGTTGTGTATATCATGTTCACCGTCCGTACTTGTGGGGGAAACCTCTTCTGTCCTCTGGTGTGTGGCTGCCGGGGCTCCTCCTCATCATCGCTATGTGGCCCCTTGTCCTTGTTTTCAGCAATTAACTTGCCGACGTGCTTGAACACCCAACAATCCCTGTTGGTGTGATTGACTGGCTTTTCTAGGGTGCCGTGTATTTGACATGAGCGATCGAGTATACGGTCCAAGCTGTACGGACCCAGCGTACTTTGTTTGAATGGCTTTTTCCGCTGACCGGGTTTAGAGCCTTTGAATCCGGCATTGACTGCCGTATCCTCGGTATTTTTGCTGTTAATGCGGCGCTTATGTTTGTTGCGATGTGACCTGCTATTGCCGTCCTTGGTATCCGAGGTACCATGGTTCTTTGATATGTTATTACTGCGAGCCAGTCAGCTGTCTTCTCCCGCACAAAATCGGGTCATGAGTGTCGTGAGGGCTGCCATAGATTTTGGCTTTTCCTGACTAAGGTGCCGGGCTAGCCATTCGTCGGGGATGTTGTGTTTGAAAGCCGCTAGGGCCTCTGCATCCGTACAGTCGACAATTTGATTTTTCTTTGTTAGGAACCGAGTCCAAAATTGCCTGGCCGATTCTTCTGGCTGCTGAATTATGTGGCTCAAGTCATCGGCGTCTAGTGGCCGCACATAAGTGCCCTGAAAGTTGTCGAGGAATGCGGCTTCCAGATCTTCCCAACAGCTGATGGACTCGGCTGGCAAGCTGTTAAGCCAATGCCTCGCTGGTCCCTTGAGATTTAGTGGGAGGTATTTGATGGCGTGTAAGTCATCACCGCGAGCCATGTGGATGTGGAGGAGGAAATCCTCGATCCATACTGCGGGATCTGTTGTGCCGTCATATGATTCAATATTTACAGGTTTGAAACCTTCTGGGATTTGATGATCCATTACTTCGTCTGTGAAGCATAAGGGGTGTGCGGCGCCTCTGTATTGGGCTATATCGCGACGCAGCTCGAATGGGTCTTGCCCGCTGTGTTCGGCCCGGGCGGATTTGCTTTTACTGTATCCGGCATGACGTTTATCGTCTCATAGAGTGGCGCGCCCTCGTGATCCGTAGATCGATATTGCATGATTTGCTTTGTCCTCCAATATGTCTCGCAGGTCTGGCGTATATCCCCATGCCTTTTTATTTGAATGGCGTCGGGGTGGAGGCTGAGTTTTTGGCTGGAATGCCTCTCTATCGCGGCCACGAGGTGGCCGATCAGCCGTATCATACGCTTCTTCCTCCAGTCGGGGTAGTAACCTGCACTTTGGGTAATTCTTGGAGGGGCGCTCGAGTTTATATTCCTCAGCCGCGAGGACTTCAGTCCATCTGTCAGCTAGCAGATCTTGATCAGCTTGAAGCTGCTGCTGCTTTTTCTTCAGGCTATTTGCCGTGGCCATAAGCCCGCGCTTGAAGCGCTCTTGTTCAACGGGATCCTCTGGTACGGCGAATTCATCGTCGTCGAGGCTTGCCTCGTCTTCGGAGGGGGGCATGTAATTGTCATCCTCCTCCTCTCCGTCTGCCGCTTTCTCAGGAGCGCTGGCTCCTCCATCCTCCTGCTCTAAATCTTGCTGGAGGGGATTGTTGTTGTCTTCGGCACTATCCGGAGTGTTATTATCTCCTGTGCCGGTATCACCACTTTTGCTTTGGCGGGACTTAGAGCAGCGCCGCTGACGTCGGCGCTTGGGTTGCTTCTTGGAGGGGTCATCCTCTACTATCTCGTCGCCATTGCCTTCTTTGGGTGTATCCACCATGTATATATCGTATGATGAGGTGGCTGTCCAGTGCCCCGTAGGCAGTGGTTCCTCTTCGTCTCCCGCATCATCGTCCATACCGTCGATGTCTTCGGAGTCGAAGTCGAGCATGTCGGTTAAGTCATCGACAGTGGCTACTAAGTGAGTGGTGGGTGGGTCACGAATTTCTTCGTCGTCCGCATCCCAGTCCTGCCGGACATAGTTCGGCCAGGATCCTCCTGACAAGGAGAGAGACCTTAATGAGTTCAGAATGTCGCCAAAGGGCGAGTGCTGAAAAATATCCGTGGAGGTAAACTCCATGATCGGCGCCCAATCGGATTCGATTGGCAGGGGCGCGAAAGGTTCGGAGTCCGTGGCCGGAGAAGGATCCGGCAGTTTATCAACACGGCTCTTGTGCAAGGTAAGGTCGATGTTCGGCTTGATCGCCGCTGAGGGTAAGGCCTCCGTGGCGGGGTCCATCCACCCGTCCACGAAAGGCGCAACTGGCTCCAAATCGAGGGTCAGAGCGGCTGCCGGTGCGATCTCCTAAACACTGTCCGATGGTAGAGCTAAATCGTACTCATCATGACCGCGTGACGCACAAGGCAGAGGCTCGAATCCGTCGAAGATCAAGTCTCTGCGGACATCGGTCGTGTAGTTTAAGCTTCCAAACCTGACCTGGTGGCTAGGGCGTAACTTTCGATCTGCTCTAAATGGCCAAGCAAATTGGGCCGCAGTGCAAAGCCGCCGAACACGAAGATCTGTCCGGGAAGAAAAGTCTCACCCTGGACTGCATCGCTATTGATGATAGTAGGAGCCATCAAGCCTAATGGCGACGGCACAGAGGAACTCTCAATGAAAGCACCAATGTCGGTGTCAAAACCGGCGGATCTCGGGTAGGGGGTCCCGAACTGTGCGTCTAGGCCAGATGGTAACAGGAGGCAGGGGCACAATGTTTTACCCAGGTTCGGGCCCTCTTGATGGAGGTAAAACCCTACGTCCTGCTTGATTAATATTGATGATATGGGTAGTACAAGAGTAGATCTACCACGAGATCGGAGAGGCTAAACCCTAGAAGCTAGCCTATGGTATGATTGTATATTCGTCCTATGGACTAAAACCCTCCTGTTTATATAGACAACGGAGAGGGCTAGGGTTACACAGAGTCGGTTTCAATGGGAGGAGATCTACATATCCATATTGCCAAGCTTGCCTTCCACGCCAAGGAAAGTACCATCCGGACACGGGACGAAGTCTTCAATCTTGTATCTTCATAGTCCAAGAGTCCGGCTAAAGGTTATAGTCCGGCTATCCGGACACCCCCTAATCCAGGACTCCCTCAGAGCCACTTTTCAGAAAATAAGAAAAATACCTGCAAAAGATAAAGGCCAGGGGGCCCACCACCACTCCACGAGGGTGGGGGGCACGCCTGCCCCCCTAGGGCGCTTCCGCCTACCTCGTGGGCCCCCTGTTGCCTCTCCGACTCCAACTCTAACTCCATATATTGAGTTTCGGGGAGAAAAAAAATCAGAAAGAAGAAATCATCGCGTTTTACGATACGGAGCCGCCGCCAAGCCCTAAAACCTCTCGGGAGGGCTGATCTGGAGTCCGTTCAGGGCTCCAGAGAGGGGAATCTGTCGCCATTGTCATCATCAACCATCCTCCATCACCAATTTCATGATGCTCACCGTCGTGCGTGAGTAATTCCATCGTAGTCTTGCTGGATGGTGATGGGTTGGATGGGATCTATCATGTAATTGAGTTAGTTTTGTTAGGGTTTGATCCCTAGTATCCACTATGTTCTGAGATTGATGTTGTTATGCCTTTGCTATGCTTAATGCTTGTCACTAGGGCCCGAGTGCCATGATTTCAGATACTTGAGAATATTCTTTGGCTCCCCTTGTGTCGAATCAATAAATTTGGGTTGAATACTCTACCTCGAAAACTGTTGCGATCCCCTATACTTATGGGTTATCAGTACCTGGATGCTCATATTGGTTCCTACATATTCTACGAAGATCTTTATTGGTCAAACCGCATAACAACATACGTTGTTCCCTTTGTCATCGGCATGTTACTTGCCTGAGATTCAATCGTCGGTATCTCAATACCTAGTTCAATCTTGTTACCAGCAAGTCTCTTTTACTCGTTCTGTAATGCTGCATCCCGTAACTAACTCATTATCTACATTGCTTGCAAGGCTTATTGTGATGTACATTACCGAGAGGGGCCAAAGATACCTCTCCGACAATCAGAGTGACAAATCCTAATCTTGATCCATGCCAACTCAACAAACACCGTCGAAGACACCTGTAGAGCACCTTTATAATCACCCAGTTATGTTGTGACGTTTGGTAGCACACAAAGTGTTCCTCCGGTATTCGGGAGTTGCATGCTCTCATAGTCACAGGAACATGTATAGTTATGGAGAAAGCAATAGCAACAAATTAAACGATCATCGTGCTAAGCTAACGGATGGGTCAAGTCAATCACATGATTCTCTAATGATGTGATCCCGTTAATCAAATGACAACTCATGCCTATGGTTAGGAAACATAACCATCATTGATTCAACGAGCTAGTCAAGTAGAGGCAAAGTAGTGACACTCTGTTTGTCTATGTATTCACACATGTACTAAGTTTCCGGTTAATACAATTCTAGCATGAATAATAAACATTTATCATGATATAAGGAAATATAAATAATAACTTTATTATTGCCTCTAGGGCATATTTCCTTCAGAGCATGCCCACCTTCTTGCAGAAGTTGGGGTTGATAACCCACAAGTATAGGGGATCAATTGTAGCCTCTTTCGATAAGTAAGAGTGTCGAACCCAACGAGGAGCTAAAGGTAGAACAAATATTCCCTCAAGTTATATCGACCACTGATACAACTCTATGCATGCTTAATGTTCGCTTTACCTAGAACAAGTATGAAACTAGAAATACTTTGTAGTTGTTGTTGGATAGGTTTGCAAGATAATAAAGAGCACATAAATAAAAAATCGGGGATGTTTAGATGAAGACACAACTAAGGTAGTTTTAGTAGAGAGCTTTTTGTCACACAAGAAAGTTATTTGTCCCTAGGCAATCGATAACTAGACCGGTAATCATTATTGCAATTTTATTTGAGGGAGAGGCATAAGCTAACATACTTTCTCTTCTTGGATCATATGCACTTATGATTGGAACTCTAGCAAGCATCTGCAACTACTAAAGATCATTAAGGTAAAACCCAACCATAGCATTATAAGGCATCAAGTCCTCTTTATTCCCATACGCAAACAACCTACTTACTCTGGTCTGTGTTTCTATCACTCACGCCACCCACCATAAGCAAATCATGAACATATTGCAAACCCTACAGCGGGGATCCCTCTCGCTTGCGCGACACAGAGAGCACCATAGGACAGCACCAATAATAAAACATGCAACTCAAACCAATCACGATCATCAATTAACCCATAGGATAAAACGGATCTACTCAAACATCATAGGATAGCCATACATCATTGGGAAATAATATATAGCATTGAGAACCATGTTTAAGTAGAGATTACAACGGGTAAAAGAGGTGTTACGCTGCTTCATAGAGGGGGGAGAGTTGGTGATGATGGCGGTGAAGTTGTTGGTGTAGATTGTGGTGATGATGATGGCCCCGGCGGCGTTTCGGCGCCACCGGAAGAGAGGGGGAGAGAGAGCCCCCCTTATTATTCTTCCTTGACCTTCTCCCTAGATGAGAGAAGGTTTTCCCCTCTAGTCCATGGCCTCCATGGCATGGGAGGGGCGAGAGCCCCTCTGAGATTGGATTTGTCTCTCTGTCTCTCTCTATTTCTGCGTTCCAGATTCTGCCCTTTCACCGTTTCTTATATTCCTGGAGATTCGTAACTCCGATTGGGATGAATTTTGGACATGATTTTTATCCGGATATTAGCTTTCTTGCAACGAAAGAAGGGCACCAACCTCCTTACGGGGTGGCCACGAGGGCCCAGGGCACGCCCCCTGCCTCGTGGCCCCCTCGGGCATCATCTCGCGTTGATTCTTCTTCCCAAAAATCACATATATTCTAAAAAAATCTCCGTCAGTTTTTATCCCGTTTGGACTCTGTTTGATATGGATTTTCTGTGTAACAAAAAACATGCAACAAACAGGAACTGGCACTGGGCACTGGATCAATATGTTAGTCCCAAAAATAGTATAAAAAGTTGCCAAAAGTATATGCAAGTTGTAGAATATTGGCATGGAACAATCAAAAAATATAGATATGATGGAGACATATCAGCATCCCCAAGCTTAATTCCTGCCCGTCCTCGAGTATGTAAATGATAAAAAGATAATTTTTGATGTGGAAGGCTACCTAGCATAATCTTGATCATGTAATCTAATCATGGCATGAATATTAAGACACGAGTGATTCAAAGCAATAGTCTATCATTTGACATTAAGAGAATAATACTTCAAGCATACTAATAACGCAATCATGTCTTTTCGAAATAACATGGCCAAAGAAAGTTATCCCTACAAAATCATATGGTCTGGCTATATGCTCCATCTTCACCACACAAAATATTCAAATCATGCACAACCCCGATGACAAGCCAAGCAATTGTTTCATACTTTTGACATTCTCAAACCTTTTCAACTTTCACGCAATACATGAGCGTGAGCCATGGACATAGCACTATAGGTGGAATAGAATATGATGATGGAGGTTGTGTGGAGAAGACAAAAAGGAGAAAATCTCACATCGACACGGCTAATCAACGGGCTATGGAGATGCCCATCAATTGATGAAAATGTGAGGAGTAGGGATTGCCATGCAATGGATGCACTAAGAGCTATAAGTGTATGAAAGCTCAAACTGGAAACTAAGTGGTGTGCATCCAACTTGCTTGCTCATGAAGACCTCAGGCATTTGAGGAAGCCCATCATCAGAATATACAAGCCAAGTTCTAAAATGAAAATTCCCACTAGTATATGAAAGTGAAAACTCAAGAGACTCTCTATATGAAGAACATGGTGCTACTCTGAAGCACAAGTGTGGTAAAAGGATAGTAACATTGTCCCTTCTCTTTTTTTCTCTTTTTTTGTAGGCTTATTTGGCCTCTATCTTTTGGGGGGGCTTCTTTAGCCACTTTTATTTTGATCATGGGACAATGTTCTAATAAGATGATCATCACACTTTTATTTACTTACAAATCAATATTACAACTCGATACTAGAACAAAGATATGACTCTATATGAATGCCTCCGGCGGTGTACTGGGATGTGCAATGATCTAGCGTAGCAATGACATCAAAAAATGGACAAGCCATGAAAACATCATACTAACTATCTTACGATCATGCAAAGCAATATGACAATAAATGCTCAAGTCATGTATATGATGATGATGGAAGTTGCATGGCAATATATCTCGGAATGGCTATGGAAATGCCATAATAGGTAGGTATGGTGGCTGTTTTGAGGAAGATATAAGGAAGCTTATGTGTGATAGAGCGTATCGTATCACGGGGTTTGGATGCACCGGCAAAGTTTGCACCAACTCTCGAGGTGAGAAAGGGCAATGCACGGTACCAAAGAGGCTAGCAATGATGGAAGGGTGACAGTGCGTATAATCCATGGACTCAACATTAGTCATAAAGAACTCACATACTTATTGCAAAAATCTATTAGTTGATAACCCACAAGTATAGGGGATCGCAACAGTTTTCGAGGGTAGAGTATTCAACCCAAATTTATTGATTCGACACAAGGGGAGCCAAAGAATACTCTCAAGTATTAGCAGCTGAGTTGTCAATTCAACCACACCTGGAAACTTAATATCTGCAACAAAGTGTTTAGTAGCAAAGTAATATCATAGTAGTGGTAACGGTAGCAAAAGGTAACAGTAGTAAAAATAATGTTTTTGGTATTTTGTAGTGATGATAGCAATAGCAACGGGAAAGTAAATAAGCGAAGAACAATATATGGAAAGCTCGTAGGCAATGGATCGGTGATGGAGAATTATGCCGGATGCGGTTCATCATGTAACAGTCATAACCTAGGGTGACACAGAACTAGCTCCAGTTCATTGATATAATGTAGGCATGTATTCCGAATATAGTCATACGTGCTTATGGAAAAGAACTTGCATGACATCTTTTGTCCTACCCTGCCGTGGCAGCGGGCTCCTTATGGAAACTAAGGGATATTAAGGCCTCCTTTTAATAGAGTACCGGAACAAAGCATTAACAAATAGAATGCATGAACTCCACAAACTACGGTCATCACCGGTAAGTATCCTGATTATTGTCACTTCGGGGTTAACGGATCATAACACATAATAGGTGACTATAGACTTGCAAGATAGGATCAAGAACACTCATATATTGATGAAAACATAATAGGTTTAGATCTGAAATCATGGCACTCAGGCCCTAGTGACAAGCATTAAGCATAGCAAAGTCATAGCAACGTCAATCTCAGAATAGTGGACATTAGGGATCAAACCCTAACAAAACTAACTCGATTACATGATAGATCTCATCCAACCCATCACCGTCTAGCAAGCCTATGATGGAATTACTCACGCATGGCGGTGAGCATCATGAAATTGGTGATGGAGGATGGTTGATGATGACGATGGTGACGGATTCCCCTCTCCGTAGCCCCGAACGGACTCCAGATCAGCCCTCCCGAGAGGTTTTAGGGCTTGGCGGCGGCTCCGTATCGTAAAACACGGTGATTTCTTCTCCTGAATTTTTTTCTCCCCGAAACTCAATATATGGAGTTGGAGTTGGAGTCGGAGAGTCAACAGGGGGGCCTCGAGGTAGGGGCGTGCCCCCCACCCTCGTGTAGAGGTGGTGGGCCCCCTGGGCTTCATCTTTTGCAGGTATTTTTCTTATTTTATGAAAAGTGGCTCTGTGAAGTTTCAGGTCATTCCGAGAATGTTTGCTCTTGCACATAAATAACACCATGGTAATTTTGCTGAAAACAGCATCAGTCCGGGTTAGTTCCATTCAAATCATGCAAGTTAGAGTCCAAAACAAGGGTAAAAGTGTTTGGAAAAGTAGATACGTTGGAGACGTATCAACTCCCCCAAGCTTAAACCTTTGCTTGTCCTCAAGCAATTCAGTTGATAAACTGAAAGTGATAAAGAAAAACTTTTACAAACTCTGTTTGCTCTTGTTGTTGTAAATATGTAAAGCCAGCATTCAAGTTTTCAGCAAAGATTATAACTAACCACATTTGCAATAACGCATAGGTCTCAAGTTTACTCATATCAATAGCATAATCAACTAGCGAGCCATAATAATAAATCTCGGATGACAACACTTTCTCAAAGCAATCATAATATGATATAACAAGATGGTATCTCGGTAGCCCTTTCTGAGACCGCAAAACATAAATGCAGAGTAGCTTTAAAGACCAAGGACTGACTAGACATTGTAATTCATGGTAAAAGAGATCCAGTCAAGTCATACTCAATGTAAATTAACAGTAATGAATGAAAATGACAGCGGTGCTCTCCAACTAGTGCTTTTTAATAAGAGGATGATGACTCAGCATAAAAGTAAATAGATAGGCCCTTCGCAGAGGGAAGCAGGGATTTGTAGAGGTGCCAGAGCTTGGTTTTGAAACAGAGGTGAATAATATTTTGAGCGGTATACTTTCATTGTCAACATAACAACCAAGAGATGGCGATATCTTCCATGCTACACACATTATAGGTGGTTCCCAAACAGAATGGTAAAGTTTATACTCCCCCTTCCACCAACAAGCATCAATCCATGGCTTGCTCGAAACAACGAGTGCCTCCAACTAACAAGAGTCCTAGGGGGAGTTTTGTTTGCAATTATTTTGATTTAGTTTGCATAAAGCATGCGGCTGGGCATCCCGGTGACCAGCCATTTATCTCGTGAGTGAGGAGCGGAGTCCACTCCTCTTGAGAGTAACCTGCCTAACATGGAAGATACAGGCGGCCCTAGTTGATACATGAGCTATTCGAGCATACAAAACAGGATAATTATTTGAAGGTTTAGAGTTTGGCACATACAAATTTACTTGGAACGGCAGGTAGATACCGTATATAGGTAGGTATAGTAGAATCTTGTGGAATAACTTTGGGGTTTAAGGAGTTTGGATGCACAAGCAGTATTCCCGCTTTGTACAGGTGAAGGCTAGCAAAAGACTGGGAAGCGACCAGCTAGAGAACGACAACAGTCATGAACATGCATTAAAATTAATCAACACCGAATGCAAGAATGAGTAGGATATAATCCACCATGAACATAAATATCATGAAGGCTATGTTGATTTTGTTTCAACTACATGCGTGGACATGTGCCAAGTCAAGTCACTTAAATCATTCAGAGGAGGATACCATCCTATCATACCACATCATAACTATTTTAATAGCATGTTGGCATGCAAGGTAAACCATTATAACTCATAGCTAATCAAGCATGGCACAAGAAACTATGATCTCTAATTGTCATTGCAAACATGTTTATTCATAATAGGCTGAATCAGGAACGATGAACTAATCATATTTACAAAAACAAAAGAGGTCGAGTTCATACCAGCTTTTCTCATCTCAGTCAGTCCATCATATATCATCATAATTGCCTTTCACTTGCACGATCGAATGATGTGAATAATAATAATAGTGCACGTCCATTTGACTAAGCTGGAATCTGCAAGCATTCAATAAACAGGAGAAGACAAGGCAATATGGGCTCTTTTGTCAGATAAACAATAATGCATATAAGAGCCACTTCAACAATTTAATTATGGTCTTCTCCTATCGACCCCCAAAGAAAAGAAAAGAAATAAAACTATTTACACGGGAAAGCTCCCAACAAGCAAAAGAAGAACAGGAGATCTTTTTGGGTTTTCTTTTTAATTACTACTACAAGCATGGAAATTAAACTAATTAAAAGCTACCACTAATTTTTTTTGGTTTTTCTTAAGGTTTATTAAACACACAAGAAGAAAGCATAAAAAGGAAAATAAACTAGCATGGATGATACAATGAAAAAGTATGAGCACCGACATCTAGCAATGAGTGTGTGAACATAAATGTAATGTCGGTGGGAAATACGTACTCCCCCAAGCTTAGGCTTTTGGCCTAAGTTGGTCTATGGCCACGGCTGGCCTGGCGGATATCCATAATAGTAGCTGGGGTCGTACTGCGATGCAGCAGCTATCTCCTGCTGAGCTGCAGCATGGCGACGAGCGGCCTCCTCTATCCTCTCGTACTCATCTGCCTCCTCTCTGGTAATAGTATATCCTCCTCTTGCCTGATAATCAAAGAAGGCAGGAGCAGGGAGAGTAATACGGACAGCACGGCGTCTATCAAAGATTAGTCGATACTGGAGAGGTGATTCGTTCCTCTCGACAAACTAGTGGTGAACCATAGCATTAAAATCTAGATAAGCAGGAGGTAATTAATTATCATCTTCGCGTATGGCTACACCAAGAAAATTAGCTATGCGGGTTGCATAAATTCCACCAAAGAAATCTCCATTAAGTCTATTAAGATGCAACCTACGTGCAACAATGGCTTCCAAATTATAAGATTTGTCTCCTAACACAGCACTCCTAAGAATACTGAGATCGGGGACACACATGTGACATGCCTCATCTTTACCATTAATGCATCTACCTATAAAGAGAGCAAAATAATGTATAGCTGGAAAGTGAATGCTCCCTATGGTAGCTTGTGTAATATCTCTAGATTCTCCCACAGTTATGCTAGCAAGAAAATCTCTAAATTCAGATTTGCGAGGATCCCTTATACTACCCCGTTGTGGAAGTTTGCAAGCAGTGGTAAAATCCTCTAAGTCCATAGTGTAAGATTTATCATAAAGATCAAACAGAACAGTTGGAGAATTACGTGAAGTTGAAAATTCAAACCTCCTCACAAAGGTACTAGTGAGGTTGTGATACTGGCTGCACTTCTCTTCCTTGAAGCTCACAAGATCAGCGTTACGTAAATATGCGTTGAATTCTTCCTTAATTCCCGCTCGATCCATAAAGTTCTCGGAAGGCCATTCACAAGGACGCACTGGAGCGTCTCTTGGTGGCTCGTCATCAGCATCACGCATTGCAAGCCTGGGTCCTTGCTTCCTTGAAGAACCACCTTGGAACATTTTCCTAAGCATTTTTCTTCCTCTGAAAAATTCTGAAATTTTTAGTAACTTCAAAATAAAAGTAAACCAATCTCAATAATATTGATAGCAACTACTCCTACAAGTGCCTAGAGCCTATATCTTGCATCAAAACTACTTGGAACCATATAAATTTGACATGCAAGCTCAAGGACAGGGTCACCTAAGCAACAAAATTTTGCAATGAATAAAGCACTAGAACAAAAACTAATTGGACCAATGGAGGAGTCACATACCAAGGAACAAACTCCCCAAGCAGTTTTGTGAGAGGTGCTTTGAGCAAGGAGATCGAAAATGGCAGCAAGATGAACTAGAACTCGTGCTTGAGCTGGATATTCGTGTTTGTGGGGGGAAGATGAAGTGTGTGGGTGCAGGAATAAGTGGAGGAGGGCCACCGTGGGCCCACGAGGCAGGGGCGCGCCATAGAGGGGTGGGCGCGCCCCCCACCCTCGTGGGCAGGTGGTTGACCCCCTAGTGTGTTCTCAGTTCCATAAATCCTCAAATATTCTAGAAAAAATCATACTTAAATTTCAGGGCATTTGGAGAACATTTATTTTTGAGGTATTTTTATATTGCACGGATAATCAGACAACAGACAGAAAAATATTTATTTTTATTTTATTTAATATAAATAACAAAAAGTAAAAGTGGGGTACAGAAGGTTGTGCCTTCTAGTTTCATCCATCTCACGATCATCAAAAGGAATCCACTAACAAGGTTGATCAAGTCTTGTTAACGAACTCATTCCGAATAACATGGAACCGGAGAAATTTCGAATAACACTATGTTACCTCAACGGGGATATGCACATCCCCAATAATAAGAATATCATATTTCTTCTTGACAGTGGGAAGAGGAAATTCAAAACCTCCAAATATAATCGATGGAATTTTCCCAATAGAGTTGATACTATGAACTTGAGGTTGTTTCCTCGGAAAGTGTACCGTATGCTCATTACCATTAACATGAAAAGTGAAATTGCCTTTAGTGCAATCAATAACAGCCCCTACAGTATTCAAAAAGGGTCTTCCAAGAATAATAGACATACTATCGTCCTCGGGAATATCAAGAATAACAAAGTCTGTTAAAATAGTAATGTTTGCGACTACAACAGGCACATCCTCACAAATACCGACAGGTATAGTAGTTGATTTATCAGCCATTTGCAAAGATATTTCAGTAGGTGTCAACTTATTCAAATCAAGTCTACAATATAAAGAGAGAGGCATAACACTAACACCGGCTCCAAGATCACATAAAGCAGTTTTAACATAGTTTCTTTTAATGGAGCATGGTATAGTGGGTACTCCTGGATCTCCAAGTTTCTTTGGTATTCCACCCTTAAAAGTATAATTAGCAAGCATGGTGGAAATTTCAGCTTCCGGTATCTTTCTTTTGTTTGTAATAATATCTTTCATGTACTTAGCATAAGGATTGGTTTTGAGCATATCAGTTAATCGCATATGCAAAAAGATAGGTCTAATCATTTCAGCAAAGCGCTCAAAATCCTCATCATCCTTTTTCTTGGATGGTTTGGGAGGAAAAGGCATGGGTTTCTAAACCCAAGGCTCTCTTTCTTTACCATGTCTCCTAGCAACAAAGTCTTTCTTATCATAACATTGATTCTTTGATTGTGGGTTATCAAGATCAACAGCAGGTTCAATTTCTATATCATTATCATTACTAGGTTGAGCATCATCATGAACATTATTATTAGCATTATCACTAGTTTCAGGTTCATTACCAGATTGTGTTTCAGCATCAGAAATAGAAATATCATTTGGATTCTCAGGTGTTTCAGTAATAGGTTCACTAGAAGCATGCAAAGTCCTATCATTTTTCTTTTTCTTCTTTTTAGAAGAACTAGGTACATCTATGTTATTTCTCTGAGAATCTTGCTCAATTCGCTTAGGGTGGCCTTCAGGATACAAAGGTTCCTGAGTCATTCTACCAATTCTAGTAGCCACTCTAATAGCATTATCATTATCTTTACTATTCAATTCATTGAGCAAATCATTTTGAGCTTTAAGTACTTGTTCTACTTGAGTGGTAACCATAGAAGCATGTTTACTAATAAGTTTAAGTTTGACATTGGCCATATAATCACCCAAGTGTTCAACATATTTGAATTATATTTCAATTGTCTACCAAAATAAGCATTAAAGTCTTCTTGCTTAGCCATAAATTTATCAAACTCATCTAAGCATGGGCTAGCAAACTTAGTAAATGGGATTTCAGCTTTATCATATCTATAGAGAGAATTTACCTTTACTACTTGTGTCGGGTTATCAAGACCATGAGTTTCTTCAATAGGTAAAGGATTAAGATTATATGTTTCTTCAACAGGCGGTAAATTAAGACCATGTATTTCTTCAATAGGAGGTAAATTCTTAACATCCTCAGCTTTAATACCTTTTTCTTTCATAGATTTCTTTGCCTCTTGCATATCTTTAGGACTGAGAAATAGAATGCCCCTCTTCATCGGAGTTGGTTTAGGAATAGGCTCAGGAATTGGCTCCGGAGGTGTCTAATTATTTTCATTTGTCAACATATTATTCAATAGAATTTCAGCTTCACCCGGTGTTCTTTCCCTGAAAACAGAACCAGCACAACTATCCAGGTAATCTCTGGAGGCATCGGTTAGTCCATTATAAAAGATATCAAGTATTTCATTTTTCTTAAGAGGATGATCAGGCAAAGCATTAAGTAATTGGAGAAGCCTCCCCCAAGCTTGTGGGAGACTCTCTTCTTCAATTTGCACAAAATTATATATATCCCTTAAAGCAGCTTGTTTCTTATGAGCAGAGAAGTAATAAATCATATCCTGGGGACTACGCACACAACGAGGCTCAAGAGAATTAAACCATATCTTAGCATCGCCCTTTAATGAGAACGGAAATATTTGAAGGATATAAAAGTAACGAGTTCTCTCATCTTTAGTGAATAGGGTGGCTATATCATTTAATTTAGTAAGATGTGCCACAACAGTTTCAGATTCATAACCATGAAAAGGATCAGATTCAACCTAAGTAATTATATCAGGATCAACAGAGAATTCATAATCCTTATCAGTAACAAAGATAGGTGAAGTAGCAAAAGCAGGGTCAGGTTTCATTCTAGCATTTAAAGATTTCTTACTCCATTTAGCTAATAATCTTTTGAGTTCAGTTCTATTTTGGCACGCTAAAATAGATAAAGAAGCTTTTTGATCAAAGACATAACCCTTAGGAATAACAAGTGATTCTTCATCATCACTTTCATCAGTATCATCAAATTCAATATTTTCAATCTCTCTAGCCCTAGCAAGTTGTTCATCAAGAAAATCACTAAGTGGCATAGTAGTATCAGGCATAGAGGTAGTTTCATCATAAGTATCATGCATAGCAGAAGTGGCATCATCAATAACATGCGACATATCAGAACGAATAGCAGAAGCAGGTGTAGGTGTCGCAAGCTTACTCATAACAGAAGGTGAATCAAGTGCAGAGCTAGATGGCAGTTCCTTACCTCCCCTCGTAGTTGAGGGATAGATCTTGGTTTTTGGATCTCTCAAGTTCTTCATAATGATACACAGATATATATCCCAAGTGACTCAAAGAATAGAGCTATGCTCCCTGGCAACGGCGCCAGAAAATAGTCTTGATAACCCACAAGTATAGGGGATCGCAACAGTTTTCGAGGGTAGAGTATTCAACCCAAATTTATTGATTCGACACAAGGGGAGCCAAAGAATACTCTCAAGTATTAGCAGCTGAGTTGTCAATTCAACCACACCTGGAACCTTAATATCTGCAGCAAAGTGTTTAGTAGCAAAGTAATATCATAGTAGTGGTAAGGTAGCAAAAGGTAACAGTAGTAAAAGTAATGTTTTTGGTATTTTGTAGTGATGATAGCAATAGCAACGGGAAAGTAAATAAGCGAAGAACAATATATGGAAAGCTCATAGGCAATAGATCAGTGATGGAGAATTATGCTGGATGCGGTCCATCATGTAACAGTCATAACCTAGGGTGACACAGAACTAGCTCCAGTTCATTGATATAATGTAGACATGTATTCCGAATATAGTCATACGTGCTTATGGAAAAGAACTTGCATGACATCTTTTGTCCTACCCTCCCATGGCAGCGGGGTCCTTACGGAAACTAAGGGATATTAAGGCCTCCTTTTAATAGAGTACCGGAACAAAGCATTAACACATAGTGAATACATGAACTCCTCAAACTACGGTCATCACCGGTAAGTATCCCGATTATTGTCACTTCGGGGTTAATGGATCATAACACATAATAGGTGACTATAGACTTGCAAGATTGGATAAAGAACACTCATATATTGATGAAAACATAATAGGTTCAGATCTGAAATCATGGCACTCGGGCCCTAGTGACAAGCATTAAGCATAGCAAAGTCATAGCAACATCAATCTCAGAACATAGTGGACACTAGGGATCAAACCCTAACAAAACTAACTCGATTACATGATAGATCTCATCCAACCCATCACCGTCCAGCAAACCTACGATGGAATTACTCACGCACGGCGGTGAGCATCATGAAATTGGTGATGGAGGATGGTTGATGATGACGATGGCGACGGATTCCCCTCTCCGGAGCCCCGAACAGACTCCAGATCAGCCCTCCCGAGATGTTTTAGGGCTTGGCGGCGGCTCCGTATCGTAAAACGCGATGATTTCTTCTCCTGATTTTTTTCTCCCCGAAAATCAATATATGGAGTTGGAGTCGGAGAGTCAACAGGGGGCCCGCGAGGTAGGGGGCGCGCCCCCCACCCTCATGGAGAGGCGGTGGGCCCCCTGGCCTTCATCTTTTGCAGGTATTTTTCCTATTTTCTGAAAAGTGGCTCCGTGAAGTTTCAGGTCATTCCGAGAACGTTTGCTCCTGCACATAAATAACACCATGGTAATTCTGCTGAAAACAGCGTCAGTCCGGGTTAGTTCCATTCAAATCATGCAAGTTAGAGTCCAAAACAAGGGCAAAAGTGTTTGGAAAAGTAGATACGTTGGAGACGTATCATTAGTCATCGAAATAAAGTACTACACGCATGCTCCTAGGGGTATAGATTGGTAGGAAAAGACCATCGCTCGTCCTCGACCGCCACTCATAAGGAAGACAATCAATAAATACCTCATGCTCCAACTTCGTTACATAACGGTTCACCATACGTGCATGCTACGGAAATCACAAACTTCAAAACAAGTATTTCTACAATCCACAACTACCCACTAGCATGACTCTAATATCACCATCTTTATATCGCAAAACTATTGCAAGGAATCAAACATATCATATTCAGTGATCTACAAGTTTTATGTAGGATTTTACGACTAACCATGTGAATGACCAATTCATGCCATCTCTCTAAATAGATATAAGTGAAGTAAGAGAGTTTAATTCTTTCTACAAAAGATATGCCCACGCTCTAACAAATATAAGTGAAGCAAAAAAGCATTCTATAAATGGCGGTTTTCTATGTGAAGAGAAACAGGCAATCCAAACTTCAAATGATATAAGTGAAGCACATGAAGCATTCTATAAAGCCATACTCAAAAGATATAAGTGAAGTGCAATGAGCATTCTATAAATCAACCAAGGACTATCTCATACCAGCATGGTGCATCAAAGAAAAGTAGAAACTAAATGCAAAAAGACGCTCCAAGATTTACGCATATCATGTGACGAATAAAAATATAGCTCCAAGTATAATTACCGATGATCGTTAAAAGAAAGAGGGGATGCCTTCCGGGGCATCCCCAGGCTTGGTTGCTTGGGAGTCCTTGAATATTTCCTTGGGGTGCCTCGGTCATCCCCAAGCTTAGGCTCTTGCCACTCCTTATTCCTTCATCCATCATGATCTCTCCCAAAACTTGAAAACTTCAATCACACAAAACTTAACAGAAAGTTCGGTAAGATCCGTTAGTATAATAAAGCAAATCACTACTCTAAGTACTGTTACAAACCAATTCATATTTTGTTTTTGCATTCTAGATACTGTAATATAACTTTTCCATGGCTTAATCCACTGATAGAAATTGATAGTTTCATCAAAACAAGCAAACTATGCATCAAAAACAGAATATGTCCTAAACAGGACAGTCTGTAGTAATCTGAACATTCACCATACTTATGGTACTCCAAAAATCCTTAAATAATTAGGAAAAATAAATAATTTGTATATAAAGACAGTGAAAAATGTTTCAGAACCGTTTGACGTTCCAGTAAAAAAATGTAAAATCGCGCACTACAGCCAAAGTTTCTGTTCTGCACCGCACAAACCAACAAGCAATGTGAACATCCTAAAGGAAAATCTTGGCGCATTATTTTTATAATACAATGGAATTGTACAAGGGGATAATTATTTTTGTTGAAAAGTTTCTGTAATCAAGATTCGCAAAGTTTCCGTGAGCATGAACAAAGTTCAAGGAGCTCCCCCACTTCAACAATGCTTGTCTCTCTCACTTTCACTTTCCTAATTGAAAAGTTTTTGGTTCCCCTCTTTATTTTTTTGTTTTTAAACTAAAAGCACTCAACAGAAATAAATGACTCTCTAAAACTTCTGGGTTGTCTCCCTGGCAGCGCTTTCTTTAAAGCCATTAAGCTAGGCATAAGGTGCTCAAGTAATGGATCCACCCGGATCCCAAGATATATCAAAGTCAATTTTAATTAACAATGATTTATGATTTAGTAGTGAGCACAAAACAACATATATCATGTAATGACGAAGTCTAACTCTCTTCCTATGCATTGGCATGTCATAAAAGAACAATTCATGCACACATAATAAAGGCCAATGCATAGTATAAACAGTTTCTTGCATTTTTATCATATTGGAAACATGGAGAGGCGGAGATGTAGTCCCTCTCTCATAATAATTGCAAGTAGGAGAAGCAAGCACATGCATATTATATCTATCAAAATTATCATGTGTAGTAGTGAAACACAACCCATCAATATAATCCTTAATAAGGGCAAACTTCTCCGATATAGTGTAGTCGGGAGAATTCAAATAGATAATAGGACTATCATGTGTGGGTGCAATAGCAACAATTTCATGTTTAACATAAGGAACTATAGCAAGTTCATCTACATAAGCATAATTCATATTGGCATCTTGGCCACAAGCATAGCAAGCATCATCAAAAAGGGATATTTCAAAAGAATCAACGGGGTCATAACAATCATCATAGCAATCATCCTTCGGTAAGCACGAAGGGAAATTAAACAATGTATGAGTTGAAGAGTTACTCTCATCAGAAGGTGGGCATGGGTAGCTAATTCGATCTTCCTCCTTTTGTTCTTCACTCTCCTCATCATCTTTTTCATCCAATGAGCTCATAGTTTCATCAATTTCTTCTTCCATAGACTCCTGCAAAATATTAATCTCTTCTTGGATAGTGGAGAATCTCTCAATAAATTCATCAATATCATAATGGTATTTATAATTCTCATAGCAATATTTAAGGATAGCTAAATTTTCAGGTCTATAAACTGAATCATCAAAGTCTTCAAACTCTTTAAACAAAGATTCAATTTCTTAAGCACCCATAAAAGCAACGAATTCTTCTATTTGTTTCACATCATAATAATCATATATACCATTAGCATCAGAAGCCAAGGTTTCATCATCATTTAATTCACATGAAAAGGGAAGGTGTGGAGCCTTCATCCTAGAGCAACAAGTATAATCATATCTCAAGCATAGTTGCCGAGCATACCAATGCAACATATAAATTTGATCCCATAATAGTTTTCCCTTTTGAGTCAAGCGATAATTCACGTTGATCCAACGTTACTCCCATTATAAAGTTGAATGGGGTTTTCTCAGGATTATCAAAGTAGTACATAATAGATTTCACATAATGAGCATCGAGGGTTTTAGGAGGTTCCCCATCTCCATGGGTAGCAAGTAAACCTAATTTTTTTGGTATTTCGTGTTCCATATCCATAACTAAAGATAGAGAAAAACTTAGAAAAGCAAATAAATTTTTTTACTTAGTGATAAAGCAAACAAGCACACACGAGAATATTCACCCCACACTATAACTACCCGGCAACGGCGCCAGAAAAAGGTCTTGATAACCCACAAGTATAGGGAATCAATTGTAGCCTCTTTCGATAAGTAAGAGTATCGAACCCAACGAGGAGCTAAAGGTAGAACAAATATCCCCTCAAGTTCTATCGACCACCAATACAACTATACGCACGCTTAACGTTCGCTTTACCTAGAACAAGTATGAAACTAGAAATACTTTGTAGGTGTTGTTGGATAGGTTTGCAAGATAATAAAGAGCGCGTAAATAAAAGTAGGGGATGTTTAGATGAAGACACAACTAAGTTAGTTTTAGTAGAGAGCTTTTTGTCACACAAGAAAGTTATTTGTCCTAGGCAATCGATAACTAGACCGGTAATCATTATTGCAATTTTATTTGAGGGAGAGGCATAAGCTAACATACTTTCTCTTCTTGGATCATATGCACTTATGATTGGAACTCTAGCAAGCATCCGCAACTACTAAATATCATTAAGGTAAAACCCAACCATAGCATTATAAAGCATCAAGTCCTCTTTATTCCCATATGCAAACAACCTACTTACTCGGGTCTGTGTTTCTATCACTCACACCACCCACCATAAGAAAATCATGAACATATTGCAAACCCTACAGCGGGGATCCCTCACGCTTGCGCAACACGGAGAGCACCATAGAACAGCACCAATAATAAAACATGCAACTCAAACCAATCACGATCATCAATTAACCCATAGGACAAAACGGATCTACTCAAACATCATAGGATAGCCATACATCATTGGGAAATAATATATAGCGTTGAGCACCATGTTTAAGTAGAGATTACAATGGGTAAAAGAGGGGTTACATCGCTGCCTAGAGGGGGGAAGAGTTGGTGATGATGGCGGTGAAGTTGTTGGTGTAGATTGCGGTGATGATGATGGCCCTGGCGGCGTTCCGGTGCCACCGGAAGAGAGAGGGAGAGAGCCCCCCTTCTTATTCTTCTTCTTCTTCCTTGACCTTCTCCCTAGATGAGAGAAGGGTTTCCCCTCTTGTCCATGACCTCCATGGCATGGGAGGGGCGAGAGCCCCTCCGAGATTGGATCTGTCTCTCTGTCTCTCTCTATTTCTGTATTCCAAATCTGCCCTTTCACTATTTCTTATATTCCCGGAGATCCGTAACTCTGATTGGGCTGAATTTTGGACACGATTTTTATCCGGATATTAGCTTCTTGCGGCAAAAGAAGGGCACCAACCTTCTTACGGGTTGGCCACGAGGGCCCAAGGCGCGCCTGACCCTCTGGGGCGCGCCCCCTTGCCTTGTGCCCCCTCGGGCATCGTCTCGCGTTGATTCTTCTTCCCAAACATCACATATATTCCAAAAATATCTCTGTCATTTTTTATCCCGCGTGGACTCCGTTTGATATGGATTTTTGTGAAACAAAAAACATGCAACAAATAGGAACTGGCACTGGGCACTGGGCATTGGATTAATATGTTAGTCCCGAAAATAGTATAAAAGTTCCCAAAAGTATATGAAAGTTGTAGAATATTGGCATGGAACAATCAGAAATTATAGATACGATGGAGACGTATCAGGGGTCATTAAAGATGTACAAACATAGACCATAGGTCAATAGGAAGGCTAGAAGACTCCATCTCAAATCACATTGTTTATCGACATTCTTCAAATGGTCCCAATTTTTTCCATGACATTGTATGACGAGTTCATGACACTATGCCAAGTTGTTTTGGTTTCGACAATTTTATATTTCTGCAGTATTCTCAGTAAATAAAAGGCTGACACAATGGTCGGACGTGTCACGACTTGCATACAGTGTTGCAAATCATTCAAACCTGGTATTGATGACTACCATGGGTATGGGTATGTCCACCAGCTTGAAAAAGTTGGAATTATTTTAAGAGTGTCCAAAACTAGACAATGTTCAATGGAGTGTGTTCAGGTTATGCCAGAAGACTCCCTCCGAGAGCACGTTATTTTATCGACATCCTTCAAATGGCCCTGAATTTTTTTTCCACCAACTTCTATGACAATTTTAGGGCGCCATGAAAGTTGTTTGAGTCTTCGATAATTCTTGCATTTTCTGGAGTTTACTCGGTGAAAATGGTCGATAACTGGCTGGACTTGCGCAATTTGCATATGGTGTCTGAATTTGTCTAAACCTAGAATGGATGCCTGCCAAGGGCATGGCCAACTACTAGAAAAGGTTGGGGGTTATTTCATGCATGTACAAAAATAGACCATGTTCAATGAAGGATTTTCGAGTAGGCCAGAAGGGTCCGTTTGAGAGCACTTTTTTAGCATCTGTCAAATGACCCCATTTTTTCCCTGAGCTTATATGACCAATTAAAGGTAGCATGCCTAGTTCTTTTGATTTTTGACAAATTTTGCATTTTCTGGAGTTCTCTCGTAAAGAATGGCCAATAAACGGTCGGACATGTCGCCAATTGCATATGACGTTAGAAATCATTCAAAGCTGACATGTGTGCCTACCATGGGCATGTCCACCTGCCTGTAAAACTAGGGGTCATTTTGGATGTCCAAAACTAGACAATATTCAATGGAGGTTGTTCGGGTATGAAGGTCCCGTCTGAGAGCATGTTGTTTCTCGACATCCTTTCAATGGCCTCAATTTTTTTCATGACCTTGTATGACCAATTCAAGTCACCATGCCGCGTTGTTTTGTTTTTCGACAAAATTTGCATTTTCTGGAGTTTTCTTGGTCAAAAAAGGCCGATAAATGGTTGAACATGTTGCAACTTGCATACGGCGTCAAAAATAATTCAAATCTAACATGGACGCCTACCATGGGCATGCCCAACTTCCGACAAAATTTGGGGTCATTTCAAGGATGTCTAAAACTAGACCATGTTCAGCGGAGGGTGTCCGGATAGCCCAGAAGGCTCCGTTTGAGAGCACATTTTTTTTTGACAACTTTGAAATGACCCCAATTTTTTGCATGGCCTTATATGACCAATTCAAGGCACCATGTCAAGCTGTTTTGTTTTTCTAAAAAAATTGCATTTTCTGAAGTTTTATCGATAGAAAAAAGTTGACAAATAACTGGACGTGTCATAACTTGCATACGGTGTCGAAAGTCGTTCAAACCAGGCATGGATGCCTATCGTGGGTATGTCCACCTGTTTGCAAAGTTGGGGTAATATTAAGGATGTCCAAAAATAGACCATGTGTAACGAAGAGTGTTCGGGTGGGGTAAGAAGGATCCTTTTGAAAGCTCGTTGTTTTTCGACATCTGTCGAATGGCTCCATTTTTTCCACCAGCTTCTATGATAAATTCAAGGCATTGTGCTAATTTTTTTGGATTTTAAAAAAGTTTTGCATTTTCTAGAGTTTTCTTGATGAAAAAGGGCTGATAAATGGCGGACGTGTCACAACGTGCAAACGGTGTCAGAAGTTGTTCAAACCTGGCATGGATGTTTCATATATCCGTGTCAAGCTATTGCAAGAAGTTGGGGTCATTCATCCATAGAAAAAACACCTATTGAGAGGAGTGTGCCAGACTAGGCCAAATGGGTGCATCCGTGAGCATGTAGTTTCTAATTAAGAATGCCTCTGTTATTTCCATTTTTTGGCATTATCAATCAACATGAAGATTCTCCTATATCTTAACAATCTATTGAAATTAGTGAACAATTATGGAATTTAAAATTGTGTATGAAAATTTTATAAACTTGAACACTTTTTCTAAAATTGTGGACAAGTTCCCAACAATTGATATTATCCACAAATTGCAAACATTTCTTAAATTTCAGAATATTTTTAAAAATTGTGAACAATGTTTGAAAATATAAATATTTTTGCATTACAAAAATATTTCAAATTTTTAGATAGGTTTCAAAAAGGAGAAAAATAAATCTATATCTATCTATACTCTATATCTATACTCTATATCTATATCTATATCTATACCTCTATTTACCTACTAATAAAGCAAAGTGATATTCTTAGTTTCGTTCCGCTTAAGTAATTTTGTATTTAAAAGATATATACGCGAGGTGGTACTAATTCGAGGTGGTTCCTATGTATCGCTGCTTTCGGATGGATTGCTGCTGGGGGTTGCGCCTCGCTCCACCAGTAATGGGCCAGAGCCGAGCAAGCAAGCTGGGCCTTCAATTTGTTTATTGTGGGCCATAAGTATACGGGCGCACTTTCTAAAATAAAAGAAACTACTTCAGCTTGCTTGGTTGCTTGATCTCACGACCAGCTAATTACCAAACGAAACTGCTGTGCACACGAAAGTAGACTCACGATATGCAACCGACTGTAAATCAAACGGTGGAGCAGTACAGCTGTGGTGCATGGGATGGCTAGATCAGCTGCGTCGTCTGCAAATCGTCTGTGCAGCGTCGTCTGTGTAGCACGACTCATTACCAAATGTTCACCTAAAAAAGATAACTACCAAACAGAGAGAGAGAGAGAGAGAGAGAGAGAGAGAGAGAGAGAGAGAGAGAGAGAGAGAGAGAGAGAGATTAAATGGGATTGTGGGTCGTGGCTGCTATACAAGATTTCATGGGATTGTAAGAAAGAGTAATATTTAAAAATGTCCACTCGGGTGAACTTTTTGATAAACAGATATTAATTTTTTTTCTCCCCTTGCAACGCACGGGCATTTGTGCTAGTTAAGGAAAAAAGAAAAACTCAAAATGGAAAAGAAAAAAAAAAGCTTATGCTTTAGCTCAACTAGGCAATGTCATCTCTCCTGTCGGATGCCTATTGGGCCTACCCAAGCAATCATGGATTTAAAAAAATCATGAATTTGAAAAACATATGTTCACGAATTTGAAAAAAAATCCCGAGCATTGGAAAAAGTTCATAAAGTTGAAAATAGTTCTTGGATATGTAAAAACGTTCACAGATTTGAAACACAATGTTCATGATATTAAAATAATATTTCTGAATTTGAAATGTTCATGGATTTAAGAAAAGGTTCACGATTTAAAAACAGTTTGTTATTTTCTAAAAGAGAATTAAGATTAAACTAAAATTGAAAAATAAAAAGGAAAAGGGGACAAACAACCCCCCCCCCAAAAAATAATTCACAAATTTTAAAACTTCTTCATGTTTCGAAAGATGATCGGAATTTTTTTGTATTTCGAAATTTTGTTCACTTTTCAAAATAAAATTGCTCAAATTTTTTCACAAATTCCAAAACTATTCGGCCTTTTAAAATTGTTCCCACTTTTTTAATAAAAGTTTCAGATTTTTTTTCAGAAAATATTTCATATATATGTACGCTGCTGTGTTTTCTTATATATTTCTCGCTAAAACTTAACGCAAGCAGTGGTTGCCTGGTTGGTTGAAGTGGCTATCGGCATGTGTTGCTTAGTTGGAATTACAAGAATAAGTTTTAGAATTTCAAAATATACTTTGAAAATTTCTGAACATTGTTTGTAATAGAAGAACATATTTTTCAATTCAAACACTTTTTTCGAAATTCCATACAAAATTCTGAAACCACGAACATGTTTTTAAACAAGAATAGTTTCTGAAATTTTGAACATTTTTTGAAACTGTAAACAAAATTTAAAAATGAGAACATTTTTGCGAAACCAAAAAAATCTGAAATTGTGAACAAAATTTAAAGACGAGATTTTTTTGAATCCATGAAATATTTTTGAAACGTGAACATATTTTGAAAACTATAACATTTTTTCAAAATACTGGACATTTTCTAAAATTGTAAACAAATGTTGAAAACAAGAGCACTTCAAAATTCCAGAACATTTTTTCAAAAATAAACATTTTTTTCAAATTTTGAACAAAAAAACATTTTTAAAATTTTGAACAAATATTTGAAATTTTCAAACAAAACAAACATGAAAAATAACAACAAAAAGGAAAAGATAAAAAACAGAAAACATATTTTGAAAACGCGAACATTTCTTTGAAATTATGAACAATTTTTCCAAAGGAGAAATTTTATCAAATTCCCCGAACAGTTTTTAAATTTTCGAACAAGTTTTGAAAACATGAACATTTTTTTCATTTTAGGAATGTTTTTTAAAATAGGAACATTTTGCAAAATTTCTGAACAATTTTTTTTGGAAATCAGGATAATTATTTGGAAATCATGAAAATTTCTCGAAATGGGAATATATTTCCAAGTTCCAAAACAAAATTTGGAGATGCGAACATATTTCGAAACTCTTGAACAAAATTTGAAAACACGAACATTTTTGGAAACTTGTGAACAATTTACGAAGCTGGGACATTTTTTGAAACTCCGAAAAAAAAAAGAAAACGCGAACAATTATTGCAATTTGCTAACAATTTTTTAAAACAGGAATACTTTTTAAACGCCCGAACATTTTTTTAAAAGTTGTGAAAATTTTGAACAAAAGCTTTCGCAATATTTTTTTAAAAACAAGAACATCTTTTGAATATAGGAACATTTTTTTAAAACGACCATTATTTGAATATTTGAACGTTTTTTAAAAGCAGGAACATTTTTGAAAAATTAAGAACAATTTCTAATATGAACTTAGTTTAAAAAGATAAAATAACCTTGAAAAAGAAAAAGGGGGAAAAGAAAACAAAAAAAAAGAAAGAAGAAACCAAAACCAAAACCGAAACCGAAAAACAAAAAACGAAAAAAAGAAACAAAAAACGGTAAAAGAAACAAAAACCCGGTTTAGGGAGGAACCTTCTAGAAGGTTCCCAAAACCGGCTGGTGTTGTAGGTGCACTGGGCCGGCCCATCACGTCGCTGCTCGCTCGCTCGCCTGTGCGAAGCGCCGACAGTTTGACGCAACGTGCGTCCAATAGGATATTCCGAGATAGGCTTCGCGGCCGGGGTAAGCTCATCAGCAAGCGATCTCATGGCCGATGTAGACAGCAGCGAACCTGGACCCCTTCTGCGCATTGGCAAGCATGATGCAGATGTTGTTGACATGAGAAAAAGATACAGATGAAAACATTCTCATCACAGCCGCCCACAACTCATGGGATTTTTCCATGGAGGCAATTTGGATGATCACTTCTTTGAAGATGTTTTTGAGCATGTACGCAAGCGCCTATTGTTCTTCCCTTGCCCGGATCGCATGCGTTGGGTTCATAACAAATTGATCTTTGTCCTCTTACTTTTTGGTGGTGATGGTCTTGGATGGCTCAGGAATTGATTGATCTAGATACCCACACATGCATACGGCTCTTATCTGCGATAGCACTTGCACGTCACAGGATATAGTTTGTGTGGGTGAGTTTTTTCTGAAACTTGGGATTCAGGGAAGGATAAAGGGCCGAGCCAAAGGAGGACACCACGGAAGGAAGATGATCTAGATAGAGCTAGATGTGATGTAAAGGAAAGACTGTATATCATGTGGAAAGCTATTGAAGCGTCTCACTCTTCAAGGGAGGGCTGCTTGGGTTTTTATTATCAGGATGGGACTTTATTCCGTGGCATGCATCTGGCCTCTCAAACGATTTGGTGAATCCGGCCCTTCAAACGCATGCGGGAGCACTGGCTGGTCACGCCTCATATGTTATCTTTCATATCTGTGTCCCTCGTATCCAAAACCTCAAACCCATGCAACGCTGCGTATAAACACGATCAACACGGAGTTCTCCAAATCACCGTTTCATCACTGGACAAAAGGACCATAGTTCATCGGAGTTCATCGTCGGGCAGTGCACATGCATACTAAAAATACTTAAAACATAAATAAAATGGGGAAGGGTGGAGGAAATCACCATTTCCTCGCCGGCCCCTTCCCCTTCCGGTTGTCGGCGCGGCTATGCCCCTCCTCCATGTAGGCGTCGGCGTGCGTTGGTGTGTCGTCGTCGGAGCTAGAGGTGGAGTCATCCGTCAAGTCGGAGTCGGAGCTGCACCTTTGGCCCGACAGCCTGCGGAGCAGGCAGTCCTTCTCCTTGGCGTGGCGGGCTGTCTTCATCTTTGCCGCCACTTCCTTGTTTGCCTCACGCTCCGACAACTCGATGGCGAGTTGGAGCGCCTTAGCATTCTTGCGGCGAAGGCGTTGCGCATCCGGCTTCACTGTCGTGAGAGAGCGGCGGAGGACCGTGGCCTCGAGACCAGCTGACGCGTGGTCAACGGCTCCCCCCCCCCCCCCCATCGTCCTCTCCCTCGCCCGCTGCAGCTCGCGGCGGGCTGCTCATGCCATAGACTCAAGCGCCCTCGTGCACACTAGCGCCGATGCGATGACCCAACGGTTTGCCAGATTCCACTTCCGGAGCATAGGATGGTGGTGGACAACGTACCTGGAGGATGGGAGCGGAGCGGCCGAAACTTCACGCCGAGCGGGACAGGCCGGCGATGTCGTCGGCACTGCATCGACGGGCAACGGGCGCTGAGGAAGATGATCCGCCGCTACCGGTGCCGCCTTGGTCGAGCCACGCCCGCCTCAACGCAATGCGAAGAGCGACCACCTCCACATCATTGAGCTCCGCTTCGTGCATCCGGCTGGCTCGGTCGTCGGAGCCGCCAAATTCTCTAACGAAGCCAGCGCTACTTCCATCGCCGACCATTGAATCGGATAAGAGGGGATCGGTAGTGAAATGGACAGAGAGGGGAGTGAAGTGAAGTTCGGATTGACTGTGGTCTAGGGGTTTTCGGATGGGGATGTTTGTGGGGCACGGGTGGGCCAGGATGTTGCGGACACACCCAGGATGCCCAATACCCGCCCTACATTTGGGCTGGATATGAGGGGCGTGGGACAGCCCGGGCGTTTGAGGCCCGTTCACACGGCTGGATAGTTTTTTTACGATCGGTCAATAACCGGGGCATCCGTCTGGGCGTTTGAGGATGGATTGGGTGTCCAGATGGAGATCCTCTTACAAGAGAGAGAGAGAGGATTACATGGAGAGATTACAACGAGAATAAGCTTTTTACAAGCTCCTAAGGTCATTTCTAACCGATCCCCTCTAACCTGTTAGTGGAGTATATTTAGCTTTTTACTCTACTAACCGGCACCTGGCCGATCCCCAATCCGGTCTAACGGAGTATAATTTTACTCCTCTTCCTAAAAATTTCCCTATTTATACTCATTCTCTCCTCTACCGAGTCAAACGGCGTGACTCTCCTCTGCTGCCTCTCCCTTCCCTCCCGCGCCGCCCTTCCTACCCCTTCCCCCTCCTCGCCGGCACCGGCCTACTGTCAGGGAAGCCTTGTAGGCCTCCGCCGCTATCCTCCACCACCTCCTCGTCCCGCCGCCGGCCAAAAATCGAGGGGATCTGCGGCTGCTATCGCCGCCGCCGGATTTGGCGTTTCCGACCGCCGCCGGCTGCACCTTGCCATGGATTGGGCCGGTAAGCAGCCCACACAGCCCCGACAAAGTCTTCGCGCTGCATGAAGGTATCGGCTCTTCCTCTGGCCACTCTAATCACTCCCGTCGTTGATTCGCCGGCAAATACATGGTCGGCCGTCGGCCGGGCTCGGCGCTCACGCAGCGGCTCGCTGGCTCGCAGCTGCCGGTCATACAGTGCGATGACTGCACACAGCAAGTGGTTCACCGAGTTTCTACCACGTCGCAACATACCAGATGGGTGTTCTTCAAATGCACAAACGATGGGGTATGTGCTTGTTTTTATTCGGTTTTTCACCGGATTCAGTTCAATTTTTGGTAGCTCATTGATGCTCATCTATGTGTGTAGGATGATGGATGCTTGTTTTGGTATTGGGAAGAAGAATACATCAATCTATTGATAGCACGAAAATTAATAGATGTTCGTGCACTTGTTGCTAGAATTGAGGCTAAAGCTGAGACTAGATGTGAGATTAGAGAAGAAATTAGAGGGCAAGCAACGTCTACTTCTTTAGAATCAAAAAAGAAGAATGAAGTATGCAAGATCGAGAATCCACAGATCAACAATGAAGGCATCAAGAAGATATTAATCCAACCAGTTGAAGCAGTTATGGTAGTTGGATATCTTCTAAAATATCTAATTGTGGTTCTTATTTTCTTTGGTCTTGCTCTTCTAGAAAAGAATTGGTGAATTATTATGTAATCCAATGTCTTTGAATGAAATAAAAAAGTAAATAAATGTGTTTCGGTGGCCGAAATTGAAATGCAAATGAAAAAATACTCCGCTAAGTTTAGGAGATCGACTAGGTCTGGACAATACTTAGTGGACTTCACTAAGGGCATGTTTGGAGACTCGCTAGCTTCTTCAAAACTTCTGGTATCCAGCTTCTAACCTATTTATCACTTTACCTGGCGTGCAGCAAACCATTCTGGAACGAAGGCAACTTCTCCCAGCACACAAGCCAAAAGAAGAGAGAAACGAGCTGGGCCTGGCTTGGGCTTGGAGGCGCGATTGTCCTAGTGTTGCTCCTGGCTCGGAGGGTCGGGGCTAGCTCTTCCGGACGTCAATGGCATTGGCGCTAGCACCTCAGTGCCATGGGGTCGCAGCTCCTGGCACCCCACGCGATTCGCGCCGCCGAGGATTGGATCCGGCGGGAAACAAGCTGGGACGGCCGGATCTGTAGGCAGGGCGAGGATCCGGCCAATGACGGGGGCAGCCGGGTGGGGCGGCGGGGAACGACAGCCGTGAGGGTTCGAGGGGAGAAGGCAATGGAGAGGGGAGATGTTAGCGAGCGGTTCTGTTGCGGGTTCGATCGAGGGATGAGGTGACGAATCGTTTTTCTTGGCGATGGCATACGACCGTAAATAACTCCAACTTCAGATTCACCAAAACGTGGAGCTGAGAATCGATAGCTTCACAGAAATGCACCATAGCCCATCGTGGCTTCTTGGATCTCAACTTCGTGAAGCTATTGCATTCGGGCTGGCTTCGAGCCAAGATTTTCGGAATTTTGGAGTAGGAGGAAATCAGAACAGACCCGTTAACTTATTGGGGATAGGTTAGAGTTGCCCTAACAACTTATGAGAACCGACTAGTATAACACGCGCTGCATAGTCCAACAGTCAAAACATTTGAAATCCTATAGTAATCAAAAATACATTTGAAATCCTATAGTAATAAAAAATACATGAATCACCAATAGAAGTTGTTTGAACCAGTACATTTCAGGGTTTCTTATACTTCAGCTAGCCACAAAAAATCCCACGGTGGTATCAGCATCGAAAGATTACGGTTCGTGCTTTCCAGCTCAAAACTTGTGTACTGTGATACTACCAAGTCCTTGACTCTTTGTATCTCTAGTTTGATTTTTTTTTCCGTGGAACGAGGCATGCAGAAGCACTGTCTGTCAGTTAGACAGGCTCTATGGTTTGATTAGAGAGTCTTTGTAAGTCGTTATTTTGTATGCCGATCTCAAGTGTGCTGAAACATATGGTGCAGTCATTTCTCTTCAGCTTTTTATGTTCTGTTATGTTTCAAACCTTCTCTTCTTTTTTTTGCGAGAAAATTTTTGATCTATTCATTTTCAATCATGACAATACAACAAACACCACAAATAATAAAAATTGAGACCTTTTACGGTGCATCAAATATATTTGGACCGTTCATTTTATGTGATTGGAGGGTCCAGATGAGGCAATGCTACTGTAGATTTCTGATAGTATATTAAGTAGTTAAGGGCATTTTAGGTAGTTAACTTTTTATCAATCAATTAGGCAGGTTCACGCACGCAGGTCTCCTAGTGGCCAAAGTAATTTAGATTGAGTACGAGGCTCCTCGCGGCACGAATTGAACGTCGGCGCTGGCACCGTTGCTTGCCGCGTTCTCATCCGTTGTCATCTAAGATGAGTCGCAGTTGAAGTCGATGTCAATCATATCGCCGGACACCTCTGGCGCCGGCTGGAGGCCGCACGCTTGCCCGCCTTCTACGTCCATCCTTTCGATAAGGCACAATGCTTCCATGCAAAATTGTTCCTGCTCATTGCCGTTGTCAATGTCTAGCCGGCCAAGAAGGGCCTCCATCTCGCCGGCAAACTCTATGAGCTCGGTGGTCAAGCAGAAGCCGACGAGGCTGAACCACTGAACGGGTGCCCGGAGACGCTATTGTAGCAGGTTTCATCGGATTCATCATGGCACGATGCAACGCCTTTGTCGGTTCCTTGAGAGGCGGCGACAGGTAGAGCTCCGCATGGGTGGGGTCGAAGATGGGAACACAGGTACAGCAGGTTCTCCTCCAACGTCGACCTCCTCGTCTCACTTCTGCTCCTCCGACGAGTTCCTGCCGGACGGCTCGGGACAACGAGCCACCTCGACGGGAGTGTTGTGTTTCAACCACGCCGGTAAGACCTCGTCGCTGCGGTGGCTTTCCGCAGAGCCACTCAGGTAACCCAAGGGAGCAGCGACGATGTGGGCGACAGACTCGCTAATGGCTCCACGCAAGGGGGTTCACGGAGTGCACCGAGGCGTCGCTCCCTTGGCACAGGAACATGTACTCCGCCGTGGCACGCACACGCCGTCTTGCTCGCCATCATACTGTCCGTCGCCTTCCCAAAGCTACCGATCAACTGAAAATCAAAGTGGCAAGCCGCACCGCGCACCATACGAAACTAGATTTTATTTCGTGTCTCTTTATGCAGGCATTTGGCTGCAGTGGCTCCGGTCGAAGATCCGCCGCCTGCGTGGAGATTTTGCGGCGGCGTGGTGTCAGGAGTAGCGGACGAATGGGTCGGCGTGGATGGGATGAGAATAACTAATTAGTTAGATCAATCAGGATTTATTAAACTGAAGAAAAACAAATCTATCTTTTTGTAGAATTACCAATATATCCTAGAGTTTAAATTTTACCGATCCATATTAACCGTTAGATCAGCTAAATACTACTCACTTTGTTGGGTAGTATGATGTACCGTAAAAACTCTCTAAAAATTACATCTTGATCCGTAAACCACCTAGCGACGACTACAAGCACTGATGCGAGCCGAAGGCGCGCCGCTGTCATCATCTCTCCCTCGCCGAAGTCAGGCACAACTTGTTGTAGTAGGCAGTCGGAAAGTCATCGTCCTAAGGCACCATAGGACCAGCGCACTAGAACAGCAACCTCCACCGATGAAGAATAATAACGTAGATCAAAAAGACCCAACCCGAAGACACACAAATATAGACGAACGATAACCAGGTCCGAGCAACTCCACCGAGGATAGATCCGCCAGAGACATACCTCCACACGCCCACCAACAATGCTAGACGCATCATTGAAACAGGGGCTAGGCGAGGTCCGGGCCGAGGCTAAACAAACCCATTCGGCACTGTCCCCTTGCCCATATCTGCACTAGCACAATGGGAGTATAATTTCAATCCCAGACGACCGGAACGACAACCAGCGTTATAACAACTCCATGAAATGAAGTTGTGCAGGTTTGGCCGTTTCGGTGAGGCCTAGATGCAGTCTCTTCTCGTCGTAAACCCTGAAGTCTGGATGCATTTTCCTTTCCATCTGCTGACACCAGGACCTCATCAAGCCGGGCTTGAAACCGTCGTCAGATCCAGTGGTGGTTGAAGCCTGCCACGCTACGCTGTCGTAGTTTGCACGTTCTGTCGTTGCACCGTCTTGTTAGCGAACGTGGTGGTTCATCTAAAGAAAACCAACCGAGACGATGACCGACGGACCTTGGCCATGCTCTTTCCGTCAGAGAGTCAAAACGGACCCTGGCCATGCTCTTTCAGCGCCCTTTTAAAAATGAAAGAGAGAGGCCGTGCTCTTTTTGCGTGTTACTTTCATATCACACGTAGATGCAGATGATTCCATGACCTTTTTGTGATCCGCAAGCAATCACCGTACTACATTTAGGCTAGCCACGTGTCTCGCGAGTACAAAGCGTGTTTCCTGAGTCTTTGCCTCCTTGGTAATTGCTCCCCGAAAGTGGTCAAATTGGACGGTTGGGCCGTCGGTGCCGGTGTGGTCTGTGGTCTGTGGTGGTACAAGCGACTACTTCGTGCCATCCTCCAAACATGGCTACGATGCCACACGCTTCCGGTTTGTTTCGTGGCGTGGCACCCGCCAGCTCAAAGCACGACAGTGGTAGTACAACACTCATTGCACGGTGTCCATGCCGCCATGAGAGCATGTTCAACCGGACCCATGCCCGCCAAACGTTTTGATGAGCTGTCCGGGCAAAAAAAAGGTCATCCAACTGGACGTCCCATATCCAGCCCAAACGACCGGACTGACCCACACTCTCCATATTTGGTCTATATTTAAGTCTGATATAGGATGTCCGGACGTGAGCGCCGCGTCGGATTGGCCCACTAGGGCCCACGCCGCCGTCACCGATGCCCCACAAATACCCCGCCCTGTCATACAAACCCTAATCAAGCCCTCACTTTCTCAGTCACTTGTCTTCTTCGCTTCTCTCGTCTCCTTCGCTTTCTCCCAAATCCTTCCCCTCCCCTCCACCATGGCCATGTATGGCCAGGGCTCTGGCAGCGAGCCTAGTCCCATGTGGCTGGAACGGTCTCGTTAAGGAGGACGACGACATATCTAACAGCTCAATGCCAGACGAGGAGGAGCTCACGCTCCGCTTCGCCATCCAGCGCTCACGCATGGACACAGGCGGGAGCTCGAGCTTCGTTGTGTCCGCCACCGGCTCCTTTATGCCCTGACGGGGGAATGTGGGCCACGCCTACCCTTCCAGCTCTGCGTCGCTCCAAATCCGGAGCATGGCGAGCGTCTCCCATTCCCCTTCGATGCCAGTACCGCCCAGGCAATGGTGGATGCTCATGCCCGCAGCTTCCGTGCGGATGCGCATGCTTGGAAGTGAATCGGCCCGACGCGAGCGGCAGCGGGCGGGGGCCGTGTCGGAGCCCGACTCTTCCCGCCAGCGGTCACGCTCCGTCCCCGTCGACCCAGAGGAGGCGCCCCTCCGCGAGGTCATGCGCTGGACCACGACAGAGTCCGGCGCGCGGCACCTCTGGTGCAAGAACGCGAAGGCGCTTCGCCTCGGGCTTGAGGCGTCCGTGTGCCTCACGTGGCAGAAGGAGACCACCCCCTGCCCAGGCCGCCCACCACACGAAGGAGCGGCAGCGCCTCCTCCGCCGCCTCACCGGCTACATTTCGTCTGCATTGGAGAACGGCAGCGTCAGCACGAAAGGCGAAGACCCTCCGGCCGCCGATGCGTACACATAGGAGATGGACCATGTGTCTCGCGAGTACAAAGCGTGTTTCCTGAGTCTTTGCCTCCTTGGTAAATGCTTCCCTAAAGTGCCAAATTGGACGGTTGGGCTGTCACTGGTGGTGGAAACCACTTCATGCCATCTTGCAAACATGGCTCCGATGCCACACGCACTCACAAGGCACGACGGTGCAACACTCATTGCACGGTTTCCATGTCCCATGTCCTCTCCTTCCTCTCCCCATGCACTAGCAGGTACTACCATGCAGCGGCAGCTTCAGGTACGAGCCTAGGAGTAGGAGGAGATATTTCGATGTTATGTGTGGTCGAGCCGACTCCATCTGGCCGACCCATGGAAGCACTAGGCAGTAGGCACATGGCTATGAATAGGGCTGGAAGCTCGACTCAAAAAAAAAAGTGCTGAGTATGAACGCTTTACGTAGCTCGATGGAGAAATCTTAAACCAGCATTGGTTCGCTCAATTTTAGCTCGATAGCTCGATATCATATAAATATATTAAATAATTTTCATGTCTATTACGAAGAATTAGCATCATCCATTGCCATATACTACCAAAGAGCTGAGTATGTTCTCTATGATTACTTTCTTCGTTTTACCTACTAGCAAGCATGGAAATTAAATATAGAGAAAATTTAGTCTCAATATGGCACGTGGCCAACCGTGTGTTCGATACCATTTATTTTGGCCAAAGTTTGATAGCAGCGTTGTCTTCTATCAACGATCTCTTATTATTAAATACTAGTCTTAAGTTGAGAAAGAATAAATTGATTTTTATAGTGATTTCTTCTCTTGTGGGCTATTTTACTTTAAAATTAGTCTTAAAATAATTTTAAAATCATCGTATTTAGCTCAAAACTAGCTCGAGATCGACTCGAAATCATGACAAGCTAAGCACGAGCCACTTTCCATAACTTAACCTGGAGCTTCGCACATTTTGAGCTCGCTCGAATTTTAGTATGAGTTAAGGTGATCCTAGGCCAACTCCCTCGAACTCGACTCATTTACAGCCCTAACTAAGTAACTATGAATGTACAACCTCCATTTCTCAAAAAGAAAAAAAAAGTACAGCCTGCGAGGGCTCGACTGATCGATGATCGATCATGTGGTGGCGGGGACTCCACGGAGCGCACCAACCGCTCTGTTCCCGGGTCGCGCCCTCCCGTACGTGTCCACGCGAGCGCACGTGAAGCTGGGCCACCGGACTGTTCGAAGAGTACTCCGCCGTGCAGCTCCACCGCATCGCGCCGGGTCACGCTGTCGTCGATCAAGGGCTCCTTGTGATTGCACGGCCGGGCTCGTGCACAACACAAGGCTCGATCTTTCGCTACTTTGCTCGATGTCCTGACGGGCCTCGCATCATGTACACATGGCCTTTGGCACCAACACAGAACACGCGCAGGACGCCGTCCTCTCGAGTTAACTGATTCGTCGTCGACGAGCAGAGGCAGAGGTGCATGTGCTCTTCTGCTATTCTCACGTGGAGAAGGGAAGGAAGAAGAAGTCACGCGCTTGCGACCGCGAGGATTTGGTAGGTGGGTAGGCACCGGCCCTTCTTCTTCCTTCCCGTGCGTCGGTTGGCTGGCGTGGCGCGGCCGGACAAACCCGGGCGGACGGCCGGGCCGCCTCGATCGCTCAGCCCGACCGGCCGGCCACACGCTTGCATTCCTGACTTCTGAGTTCTAGACGGCAACTAGCTCGCTCATTCTCTACTAGTACTATATCTACTCCCTCCGTCTGCGAATAAGTATACATCTAATTTTTATTTTAAATCAAAGTCTTAAAATTTTGACAAACTTTATAGAAAACACTTCCGCTTCGGTAAACCCCATATAAACACAAGGACGATCGAGATTGTCCAATACCCCTTCATAACAGAAAACGGGATGGGCATATTTTGAAAAAACTTCCCCGCTGGCCCGACCGCCCGCAAAAAAAAACAGGCGAAGCAATACGTATATGAATACAGCCCGCCCGCCCGGGAGGGAAAAAATTAAATCGGCCGGCCGCACGCGCCTGGTGACGTGGCAGGCATGCAGACGTGCCCGCCCGCGATCACGGCGGCAGTCTCCGCAGTCAACGCGTCGCGCCGCACCCGTCGCGACCCCACCCCCCCCCCCACGTCCCCCGACCCCACGCCAGCCCGCACCCGTCCGCCAATCACGGCGCCCGAGGCGCGCATGCACGCAGGCGGTTGCACGCGCGTGCCGCCTGCCGGACGCCACCGCTGCCGCCGTTGTCATCTCCTCGCATGCCACGCCTCCGCTGCCGCCTGCCGCCGCGCCTGCCGGACGCCACCACTGACGCCTGCCGCCGCGCCTGCCGGACGCCACCGCTGCCGCCTGCCGTCGCTGTCGGCTCCTCACCTGCCGCGTCGCTGCTGCCGCTGTCGCCTGGCCTGCCACCCGACCGGCCCGCCGCCTGGCCTGCCCCCTCCGGACGCGCTGTTCGCGGCGCCCGACGGTCAAAGCGTCGTCTCGCCTGCCGCGCGGTCGTCTCGCCTGCCGCGCGGTCATTAACGAGCCGACGTTAATAGCCACGTTGCCGCCCGCCCGCCTCCTCCCCCGTCCCGCCCCGCCCCGCTATAAAACGGTGACGCCCCGTCCACGCCCGTCCCACCACGCTGTCGCCTGCCCGCCTCCTCCCCCGCCCCCGCCCATACCCGTCCCACCGACGCCCATCGCCGCCTGCCCGCACCCGATGTCGTTCTTCCGCGGCAGCAGCAGCACCGGCGGCGGCGGCGCCGCCGACGACGTCCCTGGCGCATGGCCGACGAGCATCGGTGTGCCGGAGACGCTGGAGCTCCACCGCTACTGCCTCCCTGTGCCGCCGGGCTGCCGTCTTCCACGCAACTGGAAGATCGACGCGGATGGCTACGCGACGCCGGGTCCCGGCGCGACGGAGGAGGAGCTCCGCAACCACAGCGGCGGCCGGCACAATATCGAAGGCCGGAAGCGGTTTTGGTGCAGGAAGGACTATTGGGAGGTCATGGCCGCCTTCCGCCTTGCGGCGGCCGGCGAGACCCCCGACATGACGGGCCGCAACGGCCGTCTTCGCACACCGCCTCCACCGCACGATCGCCACAGACGTGGCGGTGGCCACGGTGTGCACCCGGCACCGGCGCCCGCGCCGGCCGCCCCTCCCTCGCCGCCGGGGATAGACTTGCCGCCGGAGCAGGTCATCCTCCGTGAGAACGGCGATCCGGATGACACGCCGGGGTACCACGTGGCCGTACAGGCGTCGGAGGCTGCAGCGGCGGCGGCGGAGGTGATGGAGGCCGCCGAGATTGCTGCCGCAATCCAGGCGGCCGAGGTGGCGCAGCAGGCGGCGATGGCGGCGCAGCAGGCGGCGATGGCGGCGCCGGAGTGGCAGCAGGTGCCGCCGGAGTGGCAGCAGGAGTGGGAGCAGGCGCCGGCGGAGGAGGAGGATTCCGACGACGATCCGGTGGACTGGGACGACCTCGCCAACCGGTCCAGCAGCGACGATGACGGCGGCGACGGCCCAGCCATGATTGACCTCGTTGATAGCGACAACGAGTAGTTTTTTTACTGTGTTTTTTATTTAATTTGATTATGTCGTTGTAAGCCTAAGTAGTAGACTTTATGAATGAACTTGTAATCATCGAGTTCGCTCGACTATGTAAAATATTTTATCTATGTTGAATGAAATTTAAGTGAAATTTCTTTTGTCCATTTCATTCAAGAGTTTGTACACGAAAATATGCTAAAACATAATAAAATAGTAAGGACGCTAAAGTACGTGATTGCATGCATGTAACAGAACAAAATTTTGCAAGTGTGTGTGCATCCCGAATGTAGTCCTACATGCACGATATGAACGAAATCAGACAGGAAACACACGTCGCTCAGTGTGTGTCCGGACATCGGTGTAGGGTACTTTAGCCTAGGAAACCCTAGAAAATGCGTCGAGGGTTAAAAAATTGCGAGAATTGGCGTGGGTGCTGTGGATGGTGATGGCAACGTGTGGAAAA